>NC_060912.1:12296157-12341157 GCF_014805685.1 Silurus meridionalis | reverse complement strand
ATTGGGGTGTATTGGGGTGTTGGTGTATTGAGGTATTGGGGTGTATTGGGGTGTTGGTGTATTGGGGTGTTGGTGTATTGGGGTGTTGGTGTATTGGGGTGTTGGTGTATTGAGGTGTTTGGGTATTGAGGTGTTGGTGTATTGGGGTGTTTGGGTATTGAGGTGTTGGTGTGTTGGTGTATTGGGGTAACAGTTAGCTATTCTTGATAGATCTGTTACTGAATAAAGAAATTTCCTGCATTGATGATCAGCTCAATATGGACTCGCACAGAAAATCCAAACATACTCACTATCACATTTGTGATGTTCTGTTTGAGATGATCCATGTGGATGTGAGTCTGAGATGGTTTTGCTGTAGGTGAGCATGTGCAGTAGATCTGTGTGAGGGCTCAGGGTTGTGATGTGGAATAGTAATGTGCGTGAGCGCTCTTTGCGGTCCTTGTCCATGCGTGTGCTTGTCCTCACCCTACACTGTCCTCCTTCTGTTTCTGGATTTGAGATGGTCGTTGTCTCCATACACACTCTGGCTTTCTTCAGAGTGAGGATTTATTTCCTGTGCCGCCGAAACTTCATCAGCAGCCGTCTTTCAGCCCACCAAAGAATTCTAACGCGATGTATATGAGGAAAGCGGGGGAACATGTAGAGTGTAAAGCTGTACAACATCGTTCAGGTGTAAATTTTAATCATTCATTCGCCTGAATCTTGTGACGTCCAGAACCTGTGCTGGCGATCTGTAACAAGATGAAGCGGTTTATTGAATGCATTCAATAGAATGCACGATATAATCATTGAATCCTTCTCCATCATGCCAATAAAAAAAATCTAAAACGTGCGCTTGGAAGAACGTTCTAGTAATAACACATTTTAGAACTGGCATGAAATCAGCACGGCATGTTAGAAACCCAACCCTGACGCCTGGACCGCTGTTCAAATTTCACCCCAATGCTACAACTGCGGGAGAATGGGAAGGCCTGTGGTCGCTGGAGCGAGGAGATGATTGGTTCTCGGTGGAAGAGCTTGTGGTGGATATCACCATTCTGCTGCAGAAACTCTGTAGCTGTGAGGCAGAGGCCATAAAGTAATCTGCATTGTATAGGAGACAATGGACACGTGTCACGGGGCAGGTTCATGACTAATGACCCCATTAAAGTGCCAAAGCCGCTCATTAGGGCCTGTGCTAATTAATTACCCCTCTCTCTCTCTCTCTCTCTCTCTCTCTCTCTCACATAGCCACATTAGCATTAATTCCCTAACCCTGTTTATTTTACTCTCTTTTATACTGCGGCACTTCACAAGAACAAAATGAACTCTGCTGGAATCCCAGTCTCCTCAGCAGCACCACAGAACTGAGTTGTGCATTTAAAAACATGAATATAAGAATTTGTATCCAGCAGAAGTTTCAAGTCGTAATTGTTCATATCTAAATGTTCATAATTATATAAAATGAATAACCTACACAAGGTTAATAATTTATCCTTCAGTGATTTTAGCTGGAAACTGGGGAGGTTTAGATCTGAAGTCTGCACTGAAACGTTCAATATCTACACCTAAAGACCAGTTCAGTTTTCTGGAATTCATGTTGCAGCTACATTTTTGCTCATTTCTTCAGGGAGTATTTTAATAAAATGTGATAAACTTCTGAAAACAGTCAGTGCAGGTGAAATGTTTCCTAATAGAACACATGCTCGCTTTATTCCTTTCATATCATTTACAGCGTATTATTTACTAAAATTGATCATTTGTTAGCATTAAATTCTACTAAAGTGGCTCTTAATGTAATTCTCGTATTTGTAGAGAGTTTTTAACTATGGATATTGTCTCAAAGTAGCTTTACAGAAGTAAAAGTGGTAATAAAGGAATGTTTGTTGTTCTAATTCTCCTTCTCTTGCTTTTTTTTCAGAATTCTTGATTATCAAATCAAAACATGGCGACAAAATGGACATAAGGACTTTTCCAAACGCTAAGTTTGGAGCACGCGGTAGTGAAAGCAGGCCAAGGATTACGAGCCGAACTCCACTGGACTGCATACCGAAAAAGTTTTAAACAAGAAAAAAGTCAAATCTTTGAGCAAAGAAGACGAGCGAGGAGCAGTGATTTATTCTTTTCTTTTTCTCGTGTTCCCTGAAGCAAAGGAGATGAACAGTGTTAAGCAGAAGAGAAGTGTAAAGTGTTAATCCTGATGCACAAACATTCAGATCATCAGTGGAACCTCACACCATCCTGATGAGGAGTTTCGCTGATCGTTGTGTTTTGCTACACGAACAACATCTTTAATTATACTGACATAAAGAAAAACTCACCCAACCATTGACTTCTTCACCAGAATGAAGAAAAACTAAAACTGCACTTTTGGTTTCACTTTTATTATTTTTCCAGCACTTAGTCCATTTCTTGGCTAAGAAATCTTTGCTACTCATGTGATGACGATTATTTTTGCACAAGGACGCATCTAGTGCCAAGCTGGAATGACTACAGCGTGGAAATTATGACCCCAGTTTATCTGAATGGATGTGACTGCTGCTAAGTTTGTCACCATCACATCCTTTGACTTTCACATCAGGAGGTATTTTTTGCCCCCTTTTCCTTTCAGACCGATTCAACTGATCTGTTGCTGCTGCAGTTGTGATTTTCATGTTTCAGCTCCAACCTGCTGTGCAACATTTAATTTTTTTTTTTTAAACACATTTCCAGCATTCCTTTATGTTTTAGCTTTTTCTCCCTTCAAAATAGTCTTATTCTTCAGCAATTGCTTACCAAAACACTAAAAAATGCAGAACTTTTCCAACAGTTCTGCTACTCTGCCTCCAGGATTTCCTAGCAGAGGTGGAAACTTGGTTGGTTCCCCATATCCACCCCACATATCAGATCCTCAGATATCTCCAAGGACTATTGAAGATTATGCTGCCATGCAGCAATCGCAATCAATCCTCCAAAGTCATGGGCAGCACCCACACCTACGTGGGCAGCAGCACCCTGGACAAGCGTCCCATATCCATGGCTACGGATCCAGGCGAGTGGCCGGAGAGATACCACAGGCTGCTGGAAGTGGTAGCAGCTCTTACCGAAAGGAAAGCATGGATTATTATTTTTCAGTGAGTGCTCGAGACAGGAACAGGAGAGGAGGAGGAGGTTTCGGAACAGGGTTTGGGTACTCTAATATGGAATACCAATACAGACATGTTTCTGGGACTGGGCCATCCTCTGGCATGATGTCCCCTTACCCTATGGACTATAGCGCAACTGCTGCTACCGGGAGTGGCAATGGAAATAGTACTAGCAGTGGTAGTGGTTCATTTTCTCCCACCCAACAGTTTAGTATGGCCCAGAATGCACCAATACAGCCGGTTTCAGGTGCTGAACTGCACCAGCGTCAACATAGCCAAAAATACCCCTCACACCCAGGGTTACATCAAGGTCACCGGGCCTATCCTCTGTCTGGACACAGAATACCGTCTCACTTTGGGCACTACCCTCCTCTTAATGTGCCCACAGCGTCAGTTGGAATGTACAACTCTCCACCACAAAGGTATGAAATGAGCAGTGGAAACATGGACTCCAAAATCAACTCACCCACTCACTCCAATCCAAACACCACTCCAGGTTCTGCAGCTTCAGCCAGCTCTGGGCAACAAGAGAATCCAGGGCAGAACTACCCCTCTTCCAACCACCCCCCTTATTCCCCCCAGTCCCAGCTCGTTTCCAAACATGCCTCTCGTCGCACTCCTCAGCATAATCTTGGAGCAGCCTACGACACACCGTTGAAAATGCAGCATGCAGCTCCTGGCCTTGCACACCCGAAAAACCATCAGTCCTCTGTGTCCTTAAGTCCTGCTGCACCACAGCATGCCTCCCAGGACATTTCTAAATCTCCCATGCAGTCCCAAAACCAGCAGAGTCAAATTAATCAAAATTTCAGCCCAATATCAAATTCATCTCCTGTTCCATCTGCTGTCCATTCTCCAAGCTGCAGCTCCTCCTCCTCTCCACTAATGGGTGTTTCAGAAGGCTTGGGCAGTTCCGCATCATTGCACTCCTCACTTTTAAACCCCCGTGGTAGTCACAGTCATATTCGGACCCAACATACCATGCCACAGCTGAGCCCAACTCCAAGTTCTAACAGCAGTATTAGTAGTTGTGGTAGTGTTGTGATCTCTGCTGTTAATCAGAATCGAATGGGGGTGGGTCTACGTGGTGGACAGCGAGAAGAAACCTCATCGTCCCTGTACCAACAGGACAAGCTTTCACAAGACCCTGGACTGAATAGTCTAAATGCCCTCACATCTCAAGTGGCTAATTTGCCCAACACAGTACAACATACAATACTAACAGACACTGTACTCTCTCAGAAGAAAAGAAGAGATAGTACACATCAGCCTCTCCTGCAGCAGATAGCTAGCAATCAGCAGAAACATAGAAATGCTAGTGTGGCTGGTCGAAGCACAGTAAATGAAGAAAGTGGAGATGTTTTGGCATCTGAGTCAGAGGAGGCAAGTAAGAATAACAGTGACCATTCCGAACATGAAAAAGCCAGACAACCTGATGGAGCTGAATCCAAACCCACTAGCTACTATTCAGCAACTGCAAATCAGGCACAGACAGGACAAAGCCTTTCTGGTCACCATTTACAAATGGATGACCGGGCCATAGAGGGTTCTGCCAAGAAATCGTTAAGTCAGGCTGCAAAACCTTTTTCACAGATTAAGGCACCAGAAACCCAAACATCGTCCTCCTCGTCTCCACCCTGTGTTCCTCCAGAACCAAGCCCAAATGCATCATCTTGTGCACCTGCTCCCTCAGGCTCATCATCTGCTGCATCATCTCCTACTCACTCTGTACGATCGAATAGTGTAACTGAACCTGACTTTAGTCACAGTGATGAAAAACCTGAACTGAAGGAGAAAAAGTCTGCAAATATGAAAGATGAGAAAACCACAGTTAAACACGAAGAGGCTTCACATCAAGAACTGGACAATGGAAAAACTACTCACACTTTGGCCAGTGTAAAGGTGGAACAATCAGGCCCATCTGAACAGAGTGAGAATGAAAAGGATGACAAGAAAACCAGCTCACAGCATTTTCTCAGTAGAACCATAAACACCCCAGAACAGTCCAATGCTGGAGTTGGAGTTATTGTTTCTGTGCGTTCTGAACAAAGTCCTGAGGCTCTTAAGCAAACAGAGGTTCCATCTCACCATGGCACTTCATCGGACATGGGCAAGCTTGGCTATCCTGAGGAGAAACATTCCATAAACATGTTTAGGGATTCTGGGAGTCACAATGGAGATGGCGAAATTGGTATAGAAACATTCACAGCACACTATGACGTTACCCCAAAAACTGAGTTTGGGCAAAATGTGGCCTCAAATAACTGTCAAGTCGGTACTTACAAATACTGCAGTCCTGAGATGCCGTACAGTGCTTGCATGGGTGCAAAGATCAAGGTACGTGCTGGACCAGGGAGTGGAATGAGTGTAAACCGATATCAAGACTACCCTCAGTCACAGTCTAATTTCAGTTATACGTCTAGAAAGGATGTTGCTGTTTTAGGAATGATGGCAAAAAGTGGTGTAGGTTCAAGAGGCCATGATGGGAATTCACAGTTGCAGCAACCATATCCCAGTCTTTTACAAGAAGTCCTCCAAGGGTACCATTTGGATCGGCGCTATTGCCGTCCTGAACAAACATCTGGTAGCCATCATCAACCTCAAAATATGTCCCAGCATCATTACCACACTAGACCTCCCTATCGTATGACAGAAAACATGAGGCTACATGGGATGAACCAATCAGCAATGGGTGGTATTCAGCAATTGGTTACAGGAAAGCATCACTCTCAAAATCATGGACCAGACCATGAGATCGCCCTTGGTGTTCTCCATTCTTCTTGGGATTCTGAAGCACAAAGGCCTAAGGGGGATCAAGGTATCTCATCAGAGAAGGGCACAATAACAGTGTCTCCCAGCCATTCCACCAGTATACAGCCATCTTTGGATCCTTCCACAGTAACTCCTCCTAAGCACATTAATTTGGCAGACTATTCCTTGCCCCACAGAAAAACCCCAAGTCTGGCTACTCCACCATCTGCTGTTCAGCAGTTGCTTTTACAAGATTCTGACCAAGAATTGTCTCGTAATGCAGATTCTATAAATCAGACACAATCTCAGATGTCGCTATCTTCAGAAAGGCGCTCAGTGATCTGTGACGTGTCTCCCTCACAACGGACCACTTTAGAGAAAGAAAGAAGTCATTGTGGGACGTCTGGATCCTCAGTTATTCAGCACCCACTCTCGTCCTCTGTATTAAGTGAGCAAGGTAAGGAGGATGTGCCTGATAAAGAGCATGATTTAGAAAAAGCACCCAAGATAATTGCAAAAGAACTTGGAAAACAACTTGGAGATGGGCACAGTTCAGTTTTAACTAAGGAAGAACCTAGCAAGTCCTTACATGCACCAATGGAAGGGAATTCTGATTTGCATAGACAAAGTGGTGGAAAAGGGATTATTGATTCCTCCAGCAATGCCTTATATCACTCAAAAATTCCCTCCAATCCCCTTTCATCACCCCCCAGATGCAAGCCTTATTCCCAGACTGTTGATGGATCCTCTGCAAGCTTTCCTGCTTATGTTTTTAGTGATGCTGCCGATGGACCCAAAAGGAATACTCCTCATCCCTCTCCCAGTTCATTCCATTCATTAGCATCTCCAAGTCACGGTCCACTTTCAGTTAACAAATTACAAGCATATTCTCACCACGCTCCTCTTCAGCACACCCATGGAATTAGTGAACGATTTGACTGGCCAGCCAGCAGTAATAGACATAAAGATATTTCCATCCATCACAACTCTACTCAAAACCCTGACCAGAAGATATCAAGACAACACTCATACCCTGGTTCTCACTACGATATGAAAATATGGGAGTCTTATGCTGAAAGAGAAGCAACTGGAAACCCGCAGCTACACTCTTTGGTTCCTCACAAGTCTATTATCTCTGTACCAACCAGTGGTCCCAAGCCCCTGGAGCCCGATGTCTCCCGAGGGATTACAGAAGATTCAGCAAAGTCGTTCCTTCCACCTGCATCTGCTATTTCAGGTGGTTCAGGCAGTAGCATTACGGCAAGTGTTCCTCAAGGACATCGGCAGAGCAAAACAGGGGGCTCAGCAGAAACCAATCCATTAATGATGAGGAGGAGAGTTCGCTCTTTCATTTCTCCAATTCCTGCCAAGAGGCAGCATCAGGATTTTTCAGGAAACAGGCCTGTGTCATCTCATCACTCTCCGCTAGCTGAATCTAGACCCCTAAATGACAGTGATTCAAGCAGTGTAGACTCTCGTCCTAAACTAGCTTCTCCCACCACACCGTTTCAAACTCCAAGTGCTAACTCACCCCCACTGGCAAAAACAAAGTTTTTACCTCCAAGAAAAGGACGGGGATTAAAACTGGAAGCAATTGTTCAAAAAATCACTCCAAATAAAAAAGCTAGTTTCAGTAATAGCCATTTAGACGCTGATTATTCCGATCTCTCACGTTACAGTTCTGATATACCTGACCCAGAAATTGGAGCACCTTCCAAAATGCACCTCACAGAGAAGGTTCTTGTCTACCTTACCTTGATGAAGCTCAAACATTAGATGACCTTTTGCCCTACAGAGCAGAAGATGCATATTCATGTGATTCTCAAGTTCTCAAACAGGTTGTGACTGGGTCTTCTGGTACAAGCTTGAGAAGTTTGCCAACCGACTTTGACTTTGGGTTAGGCACTGCTGGATCTTCAGGGCCTGGGACAGATGATCACGATAAGGATGAGTTTACACTTTTGGGGCCCCTTCCCCCAGCACCTCCTTTGCCTCGGCCTGTGCAAGGTTCCCCTCCTCCATCCTCATCTGCTTTGTCCGATATACAACAATTCACTAACACCTACCAGCAGCTGGAGACGAGACGAGGAGAGCAGTCTGCTGCTAACCTACTGAGGCAGAAGCTTCAGGAGACTGGCATGGGTTTTGATGATTATCCTGGAGGAGATTTCTATGGAACAACCCCACCCCATGGCCAAAGTTCAGGACACCACTTGCTCTCCAGACCTTCACAGTGTGAGTTAGCCTCACCAAGAATGACCAACTCAGACTCCAAACATCAAGAAAACTTTGTTCCCAAAGGTTATTTTCCTTCAGGCAAAAAGAAGGGACGACCAGTTGGAAGTGTAAATAAACAAAAACGTGCTCAAGTGCAATGTTCCACTTCAAATATAACGTCAGCTCCTCATACTCCTCCAGCTGGTTCTCTTGCTGTTACACCTCAGCCTGCATCGAATTCCAGCATGGCAGGAGAAGCAATCACCTCAACTTTACCTGAACAAAAACCTTGTCCCCCTCTGGAGATTGCTATTCAGAGCCAACCAGTAAAGGTGGAGCTAGAGGGAGAGGACATCCAGCCTGAGATGGATATAAAACCAATAAAACACAGGCAGAGAAAGGGAAAAGAGGGGAATGAAGGACCTGTCTCAAAAAGCAAACAGTGGAGGAAAAGTAGAGGAATGACCTCTAAAGAAGAGCTGGATCCTCAGACTGTTGCAGGGGGAAATGCAGGCACATTACAAGACAATAGGAAAAATGGTTTCTCACCATACGTACATGTTGAGAGAAAGATAACCGAGATTGGAGCTGTTTGTACAGTCGTTAATTCCGAAGATGAGAAATTGAAAGGCAAGAATGGAGCTTCTGTGGTTGATTGTGCCTCAAATGTTTCTCTGGTATCTCAGATGGTCAGAAAAGAGAGGGAAATTGAGAAGATGCAAGAAAAAGGGATTGATCAGCCGAATGATCCGGTCATGCAGACTGGAAAGTCTATTCCTACATCTGGATACGTCCTCCAAGGTCCTGTGATGTCCGAGACTGGACATGCTGGGCGTTTGTTGTGTTGCCTTTGCCAGAAATGGGCAAATTACAAGAATCTTGGAGATCTCTATGGTCCCTTCTACCCAGCTGATTATGCTGCCAAATTTCCCAAGAACCAACCACAAATGCGACAGAACTTGTCGAACACTGGGGCAACCAATGCAGGGTCTAATCCTTCTTCTGTATCAACAGAATTAACTGTTCCAGACATTCAGTCTGTATATATTCCAGACATCAATTTAGCAGACACCAGTTGTTCAGTGAATCAAGCTACAAACCCGGTATCCCCTGCAGTAAGTGAAACCCTGCCGTGCCTCAGTACCACCTCCAAGGCACCCGAGCAAAATTGGAATCTGGTGCCAGAAGGGGCGCTCATTTCATTAGATCCACCCGAACTAGAGAACGAGCTGATCCAGATAAGGCAGCAGAAACCAGATGATGTTCAGCAGCGACCGCAGCATCGCAAGCTAACTTCCCATCCACGTTTCAAGCGGAGACACAAATCTAGTGAGGACTTGCCCCGCACGATTCTGATCAACAGCAAAGCTTCACTGCCTTTCCAACCTCCACCACCCAGCCTTGATTCCATGGGACCTTTGGCTCAGCTTGCTCAGCTCCCTGTGGTGCCCTTAGATCCAAAGGAGCTCTGGGTACATGAGAGCTGCATTGTCTGGACTAGTGGGGTTTACCTGGTCAACGGAAGATTGTATGGCCTCCAGGAGGCACTTGATGGTGCCAGAGATACAGTGAGTTGAATTCATATATTTTCAATATCCATTTCATGACTAGTTGAAGAAATGCAGATTATACACCGAACAGGCAGAACATTGACATTAGAACATTGACATTAGAACTTTGACATTCTGACATTCTAACATTATGAGCAGTGAAGTAAAGAACACTGATGGCGTAAGGATTTGAGTGAGTTTGACAAATTGTAACGTCTAGACGACTGGGTCAGAGCATCTCCAAATCTGCAGCTCTTGTGGTATGTTCCTGGTCTGCAGTGGTCAGAATCTATCAAAAGTGCTCCAGGGAAGGAACAGTTGTGAACTGGTGACAGGGTCGTGGTGGACGAGGATCATTGATGCGCGTGAGGAATAAAGGCTGGTCCGTGTAGTCCGATCCAACAGACTGTATCTTAAACTGCTGTAGAAGTTCATGATGTTAATACTCAACAGGTATCAACTGTTTTAGCAGCAAAAGGGGACATCACAATATTCTTTAGGGGGTCATAATGTTATGCCTGTTCAGTGTGTGCTTCTAGAGATAATTTGGGTGTTAGGTGGTCCATTGTGGGTTTGTTTTCTCCTAAAAAATCCCTAACATGAATTTTCATCACTTTGCAATTAATTTTGATTCTGTATATTAAAGTAACATGTTTTCTGTATCTTCTCTCTCAGAGCTGTTCTCATTGTGAAATGCCTGGTTCCACTCTGGGTTGCTATAGTAAAGGCTGCACACTGAGGTATCATTTTCTGTGTGCTGTGGAGGCAGGTGAGGCATGTCTCCTACTTCCTTTAATATGTGATGACACAAGCCCAGATACGTTATAGGATTTTGCGAATCCTGATACATTGAGAATTAAGCAGGTGATGCAAATTTTCTGGTCAATTATGATGAAGCTCAAGCCAGCAGAGAGAGAGAGAGAGAGAGAGAGAGAGAGAAAGAGAAAGAGGGAGAGGGGAGATTCTTTGTGTTTCCCCGTTCACAGTGCTCTATATTAATGCAAGTTCACGTTAAAATGTTTAGTCATGTTTGCATGGCGGTATGTAATTAGACTTCACGCCAGTTTCATTTGTTGCACTGGCCGGCAAGTCGACGGCATCTGCAAATTGCTCTCGTAGCTCCGCCCACAGCAGCATTATTTCTGGTCAGGTTGAGGCAGAAAGTACATTAGCAGGAAGCTAATGTCACAAGTCTGGTCACACTATTGTGCAGTAATGGATTGGGGAAAATGTGCTGACTCGGGATCTCAGGTCGCTCTGAACACCAAACTGACAGAAAAATCAGCTGAAACTTTGACACATCATTTCTGATAAGATGGAGATGGTGATTCGAGCATGTGACTCGCGATGTCTCTACATCAGCACTCGGAGGCAGAAATGCTGAGCTTTGCGTATGTTTTATGTGTATCTTTGCTGCCGGTTGAATTTTTGATTTCTGATTAAATGTTTGTTTGTTTTATTTAAAGACTGCTGTCTAAACGAAGATAATTTCTCCTTGAGGTGTCCAAAGCACAAGGTAAAACCCCTCACCTTCATCACCCTTCACACATGGGCTAGTTATTTATTTTCTTATTTACTTACTTATTATATTCATATATCCCCCACCCCCCAGTTTCCACAGATCAGTAGGCCAGTCAAACCTGCAGCTGTACACCAGGAGCAGTCAGAGCGAGGCTGAAGACACACTACACACAATCATCACAATGTTAGTACATCTATCTATCCATCCATCCATCCATCCATCCATATCTCTCTCTCTCATACTCTCTCTTTCGTGCTCTCTCTCTCTCTCTCTCGTTACTACCATTTAGCCTTTTCAGTTTTTATAGATGATGTAATTTTCTGTACATTTCCCCTCATGCAGTTTAATATAAAATCAATGTGTTGCCCTGTGAAGCTCTGGCCCTGTGGCCCCCTGACTCTGTTTCCCTGTGTCCCCTGACTCTGTTGCCTTGTGGCCCCCTGACTCTGTTGCCTTGTGGCCCCCTGACTCTGTGGCCCCTGACTGTGTTCCTTCTGTAAGTTTGCCCTGAGCATGAGCTGTACTCTGTGTTAGCTGGAAGTCCTAATAGCTCAGTGTGTAGCACAGTCCTGGTCCTGGTCCTGTTCTACAGTAAAGAGCTTCTTAGTTCAAGTCTCACTTGTGTTTAAAGTATCTCTTTCTTCCTTTGTGGAGGTTCTAGTTTACTGCTTAAGGTGCTAGATATAAATGGAAGTCACTCTGTATATGGCCATTTTCCGTGTCTGAGACGGCGTGTTTGTCTCGAGGGCCAGAGCTCAGCGTCTGGAGGAGATGGAACCTGCCAGATTTACATTTTTATTTCAGCTGAACTTCATTTATAACAAAATTCCTGTTTCCTGCATGACACTGTGTGTGTGTGTGTGTGTGTGTGTGTGTGTGTGTGTGTGTGTGTGTGTGTGTGTGTGTGTGTGTGTGTGTGTGTGTGTGTGTGTGTGTGTTCTCTGTGCAGACGGTGAGCGTGACCGAGCAGAAGGATCGAGACCAGCGCTTTTCTTAATTTCCAGATCATCTGACCCGAATGTACAAAAAACTATAAACTTTCTCTAAAGAAGCGAAAGAAAAACCCAGTGGTGAGAAACGCAAAGCCGTTGTGTTCACACTCTGCGTGTATCATGGGAGAGACGTGAGGAACCATCAACTCATCACTACAGCAGAAGGACAGAAATAAAGAACAGAAGACAGATGGAAAAAAAGAAACGCAAATTTTTCCGTATGATTTGAATTCTGTTTAAAGCTCGTTCCTTTTCTTTCTGTTATTCAGCAGTGTTTCTGGGAACAACAAGCCCACGTGTATTATTATTATTATTATTATTATTATTATTATTATTCAGTTCATTACTTTTTACCTGTTTTGATTTTATAGCAGTATTTTACTCCTCATTTATGCCTCCGTTACGGCGTCATTCCTTCACACAGACCAGATCTTGTTGCCACGGAGACATTGTTGCCGTGGAGAACGGACATTTATTGCCTTTGAAGGTGTGTGTGTGTGTGTGTGTGTGTGTGTGTGTGTGTGTGGCGATGACGTGCCTGTGTTGTTTCGTTTTTGTCTGGAATTGCGCCCTGTTCCCTACATAGTGCACTATTATTCTTTCTTTTTTTTCTGTTGCCATTTTGTAGTCTGAATGCAAAGCGGAGAAAATCCAGAGCTCCCACAATGCACTGCAGGAGGGGTGGGGACACGGTGTGTTGGAAGGAGATTCGGGGGTTAAAGCACCATTTCAGACTCAAGGGGAAAAAATATGAGGTTAATTTTCCGCAAGAGTAAAGACGTGTGTGTGTGTGTGTGTGTGTGTGTGTGTGTGTGTGTGTGTGTGTGTGTGTGTGTGTGTGCGCCAGAAACTCCTCCATCAGAAATAAAATTGTTCGTTGCCATAGAGATAAGGATGAAAAGGTACATTTCATTTCCACCTGCTCATTTTTTATTCTTGTAAAAATCGAAATCATGGAGAAAAAAATGAATATGAAACATGTTGTACTACAAAACTGTTGATATGTATATGCTTCATCAATACAGGAAGTCCTGAAAACTCACTGTCTCCCTGTGTGTGTGTGTGTGTGTGTGTGTGTGTGTGTGTGTGTGTTTGAACATTGCATGGGTGAAGTGGGAAGTAATGAACAAATATTTCATTATTGTATTAAGTGGATTTTTCTGGTATCAGTTTTTTTACTTCACTATTTATTTTTTGCACTTTTTACTTTCACTTATTACATTTTACACAAATCTGTTTTACTTCTTACATTTTCACACCAGACTCATTACATTAATTTTCATTTATGTGGTAAAATGATCAATATTTTTTTTCCCACTGCTCCGTTTTCAGCTCATCAACATGTTTCCTGTCATTGTGCAGCTTTTTCAGTCCACTGGTGCATCATTTCCTCTCTCACCACAGATGTAGACTAGTTTCTGAAGCTCACAGTGAGCAGGCAGGAGGCAGTAAGAAGTCTGGGGTTAACGTGGATGAGACAGAGGGAGTCAGTGATGAGAACTGAGACATTCCTGATCATCATCATCTTTTCTCTGCTTGTGTTCTACATACTGGATCTTCAGCCTGAATACATTCATTAGAGAACAACATTTGAAATTATTTTATATTAATATGATGTGAGGATCAGTTTCCAGCGTGACACTAAAACAGGTTGTAATAATCACTAGTTTTTACTGAAGAACATGTCGGAGCTGAAACTTCTTTACTTTAACTTGAGTGAAAAAGTGCAGTCAGAACTTCAGCTTTTACCAGAATCTTTTAAACATCAGTTTAAACAGAGTCTCTGATCAGAAGGTCATGAGATCAAATCCAGGCCACGTCAAGCAGCTACTCACCCGCTCAACGTAGAGAAAGGTAGAGAAAGGTCCAGTTCTGCAGAAGGACATCCGCTGAAAACCACTGGTGTAAATGTGGATAATGTTAGAAGAGGGTGGGAAGGTCCAGAAAGTTCTCACGGTTTATTTGTCAAAATGAAAGAAGAATAAATGTGGCATGCAGGTGGAACCAAAAGTAAATTGAGGTCAGAAGAATGCAGAGGTGAGCATGAATTCATCTACATCCATACTTTATTTTTATTTATTTATTTGCAGGAAGAATTGACCATTTTGTCTTTTTGTTTTTTTAAAGGCTTCCAGATTCACAAGGTTCTAACTCGGCTGGATCAACCAACATGTTCAACACTAAACCGCTACGATTCCGATTCTTGAGGAGATGGTTTGATTTTTTTACAATACAACAATTAAATATCATGTCCACTTGTGTATTTGGATATTCCAACATCATGCCCAGTGCTTCAGGTAGCGAGTATGGACTGATGGATGGAGGAGAAGATACACTGGGTGAAGAGGAATGATAAAAGTTGATTTATTCTTATTGACATGAAAACACGGACAGGTGTAAAGTCTCAGGTTTTCCGCCAGAGGGCAGCACTTCTACACAGCCAGATGATTTTACAGTACAAGTAACACAATGAGATCAAGATTAATGCCAGATTAATAAAAGTAATGGAAGGTTTGGACCTGAAAGCTCAGGGATGTGAAGGCTTCTGGTCCTGCCCATGCTTTCTGTTTATTGCAGCAGCAGGAAGTGGAAGATCAACCCCTTTAATAAAACATGCTGTTAAAGGATTAAACATGTGGACCTGTTTTAGTGTGAACTTCAGTTCCTACCTGCCTCAGGGGTGGGGTGGTTAGACTTGGGTAGGACTGTCACTGTCAGCATGAAAGAAGTAATCATGAATGTTTCACCTTCACCCCTGAGATTTATAATATTTTAACCCTTGATGATCTTCAACTGAAACTTAAACATCACCTCATTTTCCTACACTAGAATTAAAAGCATATTTGCATCCAGATTAGCAAAAAACATCACTCTATTACACTTCAACAATCAGCAGGGTCTGAACCCTGAGACAGAGACACACACACACACACACACACACACACACACACCCTCCCCCTCTTTTGAGGGACCATTTAAAAAAATTCTGTGAACATCAATCATGTCCTACAGGCTACAAACCCTGAACCTCAGCTCCAAAAAGTCATCACAGATTTTTTTTTCACATATACATTACAGCACAGTCGAATTTGTTCTTTGCATATCCCAGCATGCTTAGAGGCTGAGGTCAGAGTGCGGCATTGAAAAAACTAATATTTCCATTGCTTTCAAACTTCTTACAGGCTTTTAATTAAACCTTCATAAAATAAAACTTCATCACACATCATCACGGAAAAGGCGCATTTCCTTCTATTCAGGATTCTCACAATTAGTGCAACTTCTGATCTTTGCATTGTTTTGCTAATAAATTTGAAGTCTGGTTCACAAGTGTTCAGGTTCAATTTCATTCCTACTTTCAAATTCTCATCTCTCAGATTTCTCTTAACGGTGGATTTTTAAAAAGAGGAAACACGTTCTGTACAAAAACCAGACAGAGCAGATCTCCAGAGCTTTCAATACAACCACGTTTCTGTTCACTCATTTTGAAACTTTTATTTTCCTCTGCATTTTTTTCTTTACCACTCATGGTTGTTGTTTGGTGTTTATTGTTGTCGTGAAGCTTAAACACAGCACCGCATTGGTCAGAACGACAAAAGTTTATGGTAAACTGACTTTTTATTAGTTTTGATTTGCTGCAAAACAAAGGAATTGTAGTTGTGTTTCTGTTGGGAAATTATTTCTAGTGACAGTTATATATATATATATATATATATATATATATATATATATATATATATATATATTTATATACAGCTGGAGGGTCCAGACCACTGTGTTGGAGAATGTGTGTGAGATTCTTCAGCCTCCAAACAACTGCCAATGTCTAGTGTAGTCAGTGTAACCTGCCTCTAACAGAGTGAAGAGATTACCAGCAGAGGGCGCTGTAGTACAACACTGCTGAGCTGAAGTCACACTTGTGGTCGTTAGAGGGAGGAGATGGTGTAGTGTGAGGGAGGAGATGGTGTAGTGTGAGGGAGCAGATGGTGTAGTGTGAGGGAGGAGATGGTGTAGTGTGAGGAGGAGATGGTGTAGTGTGAGGGAGGAGATGGTGTAGTGTGAGGGAGGAGATGGTGTAGTGTGAGGGAGCAGATGGTGTAGTGTGAGGGAGGAGATGGTGTAGTGTGAGGGAGCAGATGGTGTAGTGTGAGGGAGGAGATGGTGTAGTGTGAGGAGGAGATGGTGTAGTGTGAGGAGGAGATGGTGTAGTGTGAGGAGCAGATGGTGTAGTGAGGGAGGAGATGGTGTAGTGTGAGGAGGAGATGGTGTAGTGTGAGGGAGCAGATGCTGTAGTGTGAGGGAGGAGATGGTGTAGTGTGAGGAGCAGATGGTGTAGTGTGAGGGAGCAGATGCTGTAGTGTGAGGGAGGAGATGGTGTAGTGTGAGGGAGGAGATGGTGTAGTGTGAGGGAGGAGATGGTGAGTGTGAGGGAGGAGATGCTGTAGTGTGAGGGAGGAGATGGTGTAGTGAGGGAGGAGATGGTGTAGTGTGAGGGAGGAGATGGTGTAGTGTGAGGGAGGAGATGGTGTAGTGTGAGGGAGGAGATGGTGTAGTGTGAGGGAGGAGATGGTGTAGTGTGAGGGAGGAGATGGTGTAGTGTGAGGGAGGAGATGGTGTAGTGTGAGGAGATGGTGTAGTGTGAGGAGCAGATGCTGTAGTGAGGGAGGAGATGGTGTAGTGAGGGAGGAGATGGTGTAGTGTGAGGGAGCAGATGCTGTAGTGTGAGGGAGGAGATGGTGTAGTGTGAGGGAGGAGATGGTGTAGTGTGAGGGAGGAGATGGTGTAGTGTGAGGGAGCAGATGGTGCAACTATACTTATTTCTGTTCCTTTTGTCCGGTAAATCAGAGTGGAGGTATATACTAAATTATAAATAATTTGTGTTGCAGATGATTTCACAGAAGCCCTGAAGGACACAAAGATGTGTCAATTTAATTCAATTAGAAAAAAGAATAATAAAAAAAAGCTCTAATGAAAAATATTAGTGGAGGTAAATTTAAATAAAAAAGAGTTAAAGGATGTTTTGTGTCTGGTATCTTTCTGAGCTTTTTATTTAACTCACTCTTTTGATATATTGATTTTCTTATAGATTTTGTATATAAAGTTAACTCTTTGAATTGTAAATCTTATTTTGGAGCTATTTTTAAATAATGCTTTCTACAAAGTCTCAGTATCGTCACATGGCAGCCAATCAGCACAGTTCCTGCATGTGCATCTTCACCCGTGTGTGTCAGATAGAATTCAGCATGAGGTAAGCTCAGAGCTTCTCTTACTGCGCACTAAAAACCACTGGCTTTAACTCTGTTATTGACTTTTTTATTCTTTTTATTATTATATGTTGTTTCTCCATCTAGTGAACAAGCTGATATTGTGAAGGACTTTCTTGGCTCCAGTCAAGGTAAATGACTGAACTCTGTAAATTGTAAAAAAAAAACAAAAAAACCCCCAAGGTATTACAAAAAAGTCAGTTAAGTTAAAGATGAAAAAAAGTAATGTATGAAATGAAAGCAGTGACTGTGTTGTTGTTGATGTTCAGAGTGAGATGTTAGAAAATGTACAGCAGGATATGTAACGTATAGAGATCTGGCAGGGAGAGTTTAGATGAACCCACATGGTGTTAGCATTGCATGGGTACAATGTTCATGAGCTCAGTACACCTACGCTTCTGCATCTTATATCATATACACTATACACACACACACACACACACACACACACACACACACACACGGTATATATTTATATTAAAATATATATATATATATATATATATATATGTATATATATATATGTGTGTGTGTGTGTGTGTGTGTAGTATTATTTATGAAGATGCAGAAGCCTAATTTTATATATGTGTGTAAGTATTTAATTCCATTTAATTTAGTTTTATCCTCCCACTGCTCATGAGGTCATGGGGGATTTTTTTCTGTTTTAGATTTCCCCTCTTGCCCCTGTATTACAGGAACAGTCTCATTCAAATTTGACACTCCAAATTATCCATTAAATTATATCAAATTATATCATCCATCATGTGCTCAGTTTGGTCCTCTGAAGTTCTGGTTATTATTTACTCTACCGCCTGCTGTTTTATGTTCTTTATTATAATCCTGCCCCTGATCACGCTTTTATATGAGCTTCCATGTCAGACTGAATTTTGCTCAATCTTTTAACTGTACTGTAAAAACACTGTGTGTGAGGCAGTCGGGCAAATGCGCTCACAATCAGGGGCTGATGGAGGACGTAACTCATAACTCGGAACTCATACTTGATCAAGAATGTGAACTTTAAAGGGAACAGTTCAAGATAAAATTTTGACTGTATTTGGATATTCAGAATAGTAACTAAAACAAGGCTGCAAAATATGAGAGATTTACCGCAAATTCAAAACCAACTCCTGAACCACCTCCAGAACTACAAAATGCTATGGTTTAATATTATTTCCATTCATATTCATTAAAGATTTATTGACTGTATAAATGTAAATGTAATTGCTTTAGAGACTTGCCAGAGTATATCCTAAAATTCTGCTATCTGATTATTCAGTTACATCACTGGATTATATCCGAAAGATCGTCCTGAGGCACCAGCATTCTCACCTTACACTGAAAAACTGGGAAGGAAACATCTTCAGGGTGGGAACATTGAAAGACACGCTGTATAAAGATGAACTTGATATATTAGAAGAGTGGGAGCAGTACTACCTTCCAGAGCACACGTCCATGCAGGTGATTGGTGTTCTCGGGAGGTTCTCCTATAAGTCTCTCAATGGTGAACTGGTGCTGATGGTGTGTGAGGATGGAAAGGTGTTTGTTAATGAAGATGAGGAGATGATCTAGTTGCCAAAAGCCTGAAAGAACTCTTTGAAAGTGGTCCCCAATATCCAGGCATTATACAGTACTACCATGGGCAATGTTTTGAGGATATGGTGAGCAAAAATTCATCCTATATGTAGAACTTCCTGTTGATCAACTGCAGATGACCTACATATATATATATATATATACACATACATTCAATCCATGCTTAAATTTGCTACAATAAATTATGTAGACAGATGCTGATTTGAACAATGTGAAGCAATCACCAAAAATGATTGCACAGAAGAAGAAGAATCAGGACATTCTGGAGTCCATGGAGAACTGCTATCTGAGGAACTTGAGCATTATCATGGAGAAATGTCAAGTTGAGGTGAGTGTTTCTATTGGTTTCTCTCACTGATGTAGTAATGCACCTGTGGCTGAAGAATTGGTTGTAGTTTTAAATTCAGTGTTTGTAAGGCTTTGCTTTTTCTCATAATCTCTCAGATATTTGTAATATAACTGACTTTTTAAGAAAGTTTAAAAATAAAAAATTAAAAAAAAAATTAAAAAAAGAATTTGATCTATTTATTAAAACAGGGCTTGATTTTTGTATGTCTAGTTGTAGAACCACAGAAGCAACATGTCACAGCAGCTTTAGGACACTCACACCAGGAAAGCAGTTTCAGATCAGAACACACAGGCTATTTACCGACAAATGAAAACCTGAAAAAGACAAAGTGGGAAAAACTGTAGAGAAGGTAAAGGTGAAATTATGTGGCAGTTTTCCTATGCGTCATGTCGGTCCTCTCTGTGGGGCCACAGATTCGCATCCACATCACAACATCTGTTTTCCCTTGCTATGCATGGTGAAAAGATTCTTCTTGAGTGCCTCATCCAGCCTCTGCATGCATCTGCTGAGATGTCCTCACATGCTGCATCCATGGCAGCCAGCAGTGTCATCCGTGTATGTGGCTGATGATCATAAACCTTCACCTCCAAGCCGAGAAAAACTCTTCAATTGGGTTCAGGAACGGGGAGTAGGGTGGAAGGAATTCAATCAGCATCCTGCGGTGGTGGACAAACCACTGCCTGATGTCAGAGTGATGGAAACTGACATTGTCACAAATTACTACATTCTTTGGTAGATCATCTCGACTGAGGTCCCTCTCATCTTCAGGAATGACATTTCTATAGAGATTGTCTAAGAATGTAAGGAGATGCCGTGTGTTGTACGGTCCTATAATAGGAATATGAGCTAGCACACCTTGGTCTGAAATAGCAGCACACATAGCGATGTTTCCTCCACGTTGGCCTGGGACATCAACAGTAGCTCTCTGGCCGATTAGATTTCTACCACACCTTCTGCCTTTGGCCAGCCTCATCCAAGTCTATGAAGTTGTGAGGTGGTTCTCTTGATTCCATTTCCATTATGCGTTATATACCAGAAAAACACAGTGTGCATAAATTACTGCATTTGTCTTCATTGTTTACAGCTACATCAAATGTAAAGATCTATGAAGTTCCACCAATATCAAATGTGTAGAAGTTACTCTTACAGTATAGTGGGTATACAACATACCTGTACAAACTGGAGTCGTAGCTCTTTCACTCTGTCAGCATTTCTTTCAAAGGGTACATTGTACAGCTGCTTCATGGTGATTACATGTCTTTTCAAGACATTTACATTTACATTTACATTTGCGGCATTTAGCAGACGCCCTTATCCAGAGCGACGTACAAACGTGCTTTAAATCTCTAGGAATGAATAAATCTACACCGACCCTGTCTACAGTTGAAATGCTCACAGATTGTATATTTTCAAAGATACTGTTGTCTTCAACAATAGCACTTTGTATCTCCCTTAGTCTTATGGCATTGTCAGACATAACCATGATGCACATTGCTTCCTCCTGCTGAGGTGTGGAAAGGGGTCCTCTGCCCCCCTGTGAGGTTGTCTTGCAGTCCTACATGAGAAAATATACTGTAAATTAGAGAAGTATAAGGATCACAGGATTTTGATTCATACAGTAAATAACTAAGAATACTGTATGCATGGAAAACAAGGTGTGTTACAGTATATGTAACAGTAAGTCTACAGTATTACTTTACTATACAGTACATTACACACCTGTTCCCTCTACGAAATGTTTGAATTATTGATGACACAGTTGTTCTTCCAACATCTGGCTGCACCCTTCGACCAGCCTCTTCCATTGTAAGGCCATGATTGATAACGTGATCCACCAGTGTGGCCCTGATTTCATCTGGAATCGCTGTATCTTTGGCATCTTATACCCGTTCCTCTTCTGTGTCTCTGTACTCTTCCACCACGCAGTCTTAATCCTCTTCTTCTTCCTTCAGCTTCCATTATCAGAAAGGGGAACACTTGTGTTGTGCACTGTATATATATATGTGACCCTGCCAAATCAGTCTTCATGAGTTGCACCTCTGAGCTATTTCACAGAACTGGTTGATCATTGGTTAGTCTAGAGTTGCACATGTTTCTCTTTGCTAACGAAGGTGAAGACTCACCTGAGAGCAATTTCTCAATTCTGGACATATTTCTTAGCAAACATGTCCTCACAATTTGTAGAAATCTGTACAGACATACAATTCTGAGAACATGTTCACTCATTTTAATAGTACAGATCTACAACCTGAGAAAAAGACTAACTGGTTTGGTGGTTGTGACATTTCAGCTGAGAACCAGGACAAGTTATTTTGCACAGCAGGACAAAAGCAACAAGAATTGTCAAAAGCAGCTGACAGATGTACAGAACCATTTGCATGTTGTCTAAAAGCAATTGCAAATTGATGAAAACAACAAGACATTGCTGATATGATGTGCAGAACTGACAACAGATTCTGACGGTGGAACGAGTAGTTTTGAGAAATGCAGTTCTGTTGTGAGAAATGACTGAAAGCAGTTGAGAAAAACTGTAACAAACATTTGAAATAAGGTCACTTTTGAATTCACCCATGCATAAGATGCACGATAAGCAATATTTGAAAACATTAAACATGTTGATGGATAACAAAGTTGTTCCTTGTTATTTATATTTGGCTTCATCATCTTTAGCACAAATGGGACTTGAACTCAGGGCACTCAAAATCACATAAACAACATAACAGACATCAAAGCATCAAAACGTAAGAGCGAACATCACATCGAAAAGTAACAGATTCTTAACACTGAATGTGGCTTAATGCATTTTCTTTATAATTGTTATCTATAGGAGCAGATGCTTAAAGTGCAAGTTAAAGTGCAGACTGGGTGTAAATATGCTTTGTGGTGTCATCAGATGGAATCTGAAAATTGGGTTTTGTCTGCAGCATTTAGCTCCTATATAAGTGATTACATTAAAAACACTCACGACTGGTCTGAAACTGCTGTGATGTTCTGCAATTAAACATTTAAAATCAAAGCTGTTTTCTGTTTTATTTCCCTTTCGTTTTGTTTTCTGTTCATCCATGAGGAAGAGGAAAACTTTCAAACTTTCAAATTCTCTTTCTAAAATGAAAATTGTAATACCAGACGTTACACAGTTACACAGTTTACACAGTGTCCCAACTTTTTAGATTTTGGTTGTTCAACGTGACTTATGCAGGGAACAGAATAAAATGTACATGAAACCGTTAATAAAATTCTGCCTGTATAAAAATGATTCTCTCTGTATTTTGAACCTACAATCAAATAACTGTTCAGTTTTTTTTCTTATACAAAAGGAATAAAGGCCCATGGATTGGACTTTGATTCAGCCTTTCTTTCAAAATAATGACAGGAAAAAGTCTTTTTCTTGACACACACAAACAGAATTTAGGAAAAAATGTTAAAACATGTTTCAGTTCGATTTCACAAGTTCAGAAATCAAATATTCAGGAATTTGAATGTTGAAAAAGTTCAAATCTGCTTTTAAAGAACTGCTTTTAAAGAACGTGATCATTTCCTATAGGGATTTGCTTTTTGCACATTTTAAAATGAACATAATTCTCTCCTGTGGAAACAAAAACCCACCCACCAACCCACAAACACACACACACACAGTGTAAAGCATGAATGAGTCAAATTCCATCGTTCCCTCAGTCTCAGCCCAGCGAGATGAGCGGTAAGCTAAAGCTAATTTATTCAATTATACTTTCTGAACTTGAGTCATTGATTTTAAGTGTGACTTTTATTTGTTGCGTTAGTTTGCAGATGCTTGATTGTAATTCTGTGAGAAGGAACACCATAGGCTTTGACTCATGTACATAGAGCGTGTACCGCGAATGTACCGCTAATGCTAATCGTTACGCCCCACAAGTAGGCTGTCTAAGCAGCAGCATTTCCATAATTTAGCACATAATTTTTACAGAATTATCCTCCCTCCTATAATAACATTTACATTTTTATATAGAACATTGAAATTCTCTCTATTAGAATACTGTTACTAGAAACAATAAACAATGTAATTATGGCAAGAACACCTGAAATAAAACCATATTTTATTGTAAAAAATAGAAATAAAATAAAAAAATATATAAAATGTAAAAGAATGTAATATAATATAATATAATATAATATAACTCCAAATACTCATGCAACCCTGATTGATGGACATGAAATAGAGTAAATTAATTAACATGATAAACACCAGACTTGCACTATTCTATTCAACGATCTATTAATCATCAAACCAAATATCAATAATTTATAAAGAATTTTTTTTTATATTAACATATTTATTAAGTTTTTAAAATGTATTTATATGATTATATAAATAATAATCTTATACTGTGTTCAGGAATATTTCTGAAATATTAGATTATATTGTGGAAGCAGTTTGTGAGTCTATAACATCAATTCTATTTTCTCCCCCTGTGATTTGTGTATTATTTTAAAACAACTTCATGAAACATGTGCTGTAGAGAAATATGTTAAATTACCCAGAAACAATCAATTCAATTTCAATTTATTTGTATTTGTATAAACTTTAACAATGATGTTGTCTTTAACAGATCAACACATAATATAATGTGCTCATAAAGAATGAATAAAAAAGTTCTTTATAAATTCATGTTTGATCCTGACAGAAAAACTTGTGATTTCCTTGATGGGAGAATTCATACACAATGTGTGTGTGCTTACAACACTTTTTACTACTTTTACTTATTTATCTCAACTAATACTCAAGATCTCAAGGTAGTAAAGTTCATGGTAATATTCAGAAAAATGAAAGAAATGTACAATTACATATAGAATAAGAACTGATTTCAATAAAGTATTGTGATTATTCACTTTGTTTGTGTATTTTATTAATCTATGGGGTCTTTTTTTTTGTGTGTGTGTGTGTGTGTGTGTGTGTGTGTGTGTGTGTGTGTGTGTGTGTGTTTGTGTGTATGCGCAAACAAAGAAGCATGTCCCACATTTAAATGTGTTCCTGTTAACTTCAACTCGTTTTTTTATTGCTTGTCACGCTGTAAAGCCTCACAGTGAAGAGTGAAGAGTGAAGACTGTCACTGACCAGTATGTTTTTTTTATAGGGCACAATCACAGCTCATTAAAGATAACTTTCCTCTAAAGATCCTCTTCTATAAAACCATGGAGATAGGATCTGAAGTTGTAGGCTGCAGTGACCAGTTGATTTATCAGAATTTAGTAAAAAAGGTATGCGGAAAATGTATCCTGCTTTCAGACATGTTTTTTTAGGCTGAGGAACTGAGACTGTGACATTTATAACAAATTTTCCTGAGCATTGATCACAGTGACCACACCCACTTCCATGTACAGAAACCTATTCACAATGTCTACACAATGGCACTACACAAATCACCTACAAATGTGGCAGCAGGTACAATCAGAGGAGGAAGTATCGGAGTACAAATACTTTGTTACTGTACTTCAGTAGATTTTTTCTGGTATCAGTTTTTTACTCCACTATTTATTTTCCAGACAACTTTTAACTTTTACTCATTACATTTTTACACAAATATCTGTACTTTTTACTTCTTACATTTTCAAACCCGGCTCTTACTTTAGTTTTAATTCATTGATTTGGTAAAATATCAAATTTTTATTTTCACTGTGCGCCGATTTCAGCCGAACAACTGATTTCCTGTTACTGCGCGTCTTTTTCACTCCGCTGGTGTATAAAGTCCTGACCCTCACTCACCACAGATGTAGACTAGTTTATGGAGATAAGAATCAGCAGGCAGAAGCAGTTAGAAGTTTGGGGTTAATGTGGATGAGACAGAGGGAGTCAGTGATGAGAACATGACTGAGAACAGACACATTCCTGATCATCATCATCTTTTCTCTGCTTGTGTTCTATATGTGGATCTTCAGCCTGCATACATTCATTAGATAACATCATTTTATTAGTTTTGTATTATATATATATATGTGTATGTATGTATGTATGTATGTATGTATATATATGTATATTTGGCTGTCAAAATTTAAATGATTGTAAACGGCACTAAATTTTATTAATGCTATCAATTCAGCGCATTTCTGTTTCATCATTTTTATAGAAAATGTAAATACATAAATAAATAACTAAATAAAAAAGAGACGCAATTAAAACCTTCGGTAAAACATACACTTATCCACGACGTCCTTTCTTAGATATAAAATAAATAAAAAAACTCCAGATAAAAATATTTGTAATCAGTAAACTTTTGTTTTATTTCTGCGCCAAGTCTCAAATCAAACACCAAATCCGCCATGTTGTACACAATTTACCCTCTGGGGGGCGTTTTGTGGGTTTTTCCCTCATAATGGCGACACAAACTTAAATTACTGTCTTTATTGATCGTACAGATAAAAACAATTCATCATTCAAATCTGTAAAATGTCTATAATTTTATATATATAAGCTTCCTGACTTGACTTGAAGAGGTGCAGTTTCTCTGGTATCACCTCATTAACTGTCCATGTGGAAACATAGCAAAGGCTCTTAATGATGTCCACACGTCTCTGCACTGATATAGCCTTTATATTTAATCACTGTACATATGCTTACATACATATCACATGCTGTAAATATGATACATGTTTAACACCTCCAAGCTGCCAGTTTTGGGCACCTGAGCAAGCACTTAACTCACTACTGCTCATTTAGTAAATGAGATCATTAAGAGTCACTCGGGAGAAACACTTCCAACGGGAAGTGGCTATATCTCGCTATCTTTGTCTCTCTATTTTCTCTATCTAATTGTCTCTTCTGTCTCACTGTATATGTCTCTCTCTTGCTGTCTCTCTATTTGTTTCTCACTCTTTCTAAAGCCGTGTCTGTGTCTCTTTGTCTTTGTCTCTGTCTTTCCTGCTTATTTACATGTCTAACAAAGTTTTGAGTTTTGAAGTAATGCCATTAGTGATCTATGATGAAAGACTTTCCTGGTTGGATTCTTACCTCTAGTTTCATATTGAACATTATAAGAAGTTTTTAAAAACAGAACAATTAAAGGTCATTAAAATTGGTTGCTGGTAAATCATGGTATATCAGTGGTGCAGGTGTTGGAGATGTGGTTCTTGTATCTGAGTCACTTCTCATAGACTTCGAGTTACTGAGAGAATGTACAGGAAGGAGAAGTTTTGAACCTCTACCATCATGATCTAAGAGAAAACAGTGGTCTCTTAACTATAGAAAAACCAAGAGTCCAATAAGCAAAGCCTTGTTTGTCACCCCTCTGGTAGTGTAGTGGTTTAGTGATGCAGCCTCTGCTATCTGACTCACCTGGTTCAATTCTTACCCCTTAGCTTTCCTTTAAATTGTTTAAAAAGTTTTATAAAAGAACCAAAAAAGGTCCTAAAAATCAGGTTCTTGCAGGAGTTCCTGTGGCTCAATTGGAAGAGCTTTACCTCTGGGTTGAGAGGTTGCTGGTTCAAACCCCAGCCAGGACTCAAAGTTAAGAGCATGGAAGGTTCCGGTGACCATAGTGAGGAAGGTGTCAGAAATGGCTGCGTGGAAGGTCAGATGCAGACGGTTTCAGAGGGCGTATCCTGAACCAGGGGGGCAATATTCAGGCGTCTGCCCCCCTGGCATCTGAGAATCTGAAAACCAGGGCTTATGAAGCAAAAACATCCAAAAAAGTATCAACATAGGCTCCTGGCCAAAAAAAAAAATTTCACTTTCCCACACCCCCAATGCAAAACTTTTACCCTGTTTTATTTATTGAGGCTGTAATCCAGCAGTTATTCACAGCCACCCACTCCATTGCTCACCACACACTAATTTCCACACAGCTCACCCAGTGTGGGGACAAGCCAGATTTGAACCAGCAACCTCTGAGCTCAGAGGTAAGGCTTTTACCACAAAGCCATCAAGTCCCACAACTCATCTTCTTTTTTTGGGGGGTTTATCCTTCGTTTCATGCTTCAAAGCAAGAAATTCAGACCAGAAAGAAACACAGAAAGCAGGATTCGAACCCTGAACCCCACCAACAGCAAAATACCAGTCTTAACCCACTGAACTATCTGGAAGGACAGGCTGCAACAATTGTTTAGAGCAGGTCTATCTTTTCTTTTAAACCATCAACACATGAATATAATGCTAAAGACAGACGTAGGAAGCAAACCTATATCATGACTAGCAGGGACAAAGCAGGATTTGAACCCTGATTTACACCATTAGCATCAGCATTAACCCACTGAACCATCAGGAAGGACAAGCTGGGAAGCTTGTTTAGAGCAGGTCTATCTTTCTTTTTAACCCATCAAAACAAGAATATGAAGATGTAGGAATCAGGAATTTAACCTACCTCATGACTAGCAGACAGAAAGCCAGGTTTGAACCCTGACCACCAACATTAGCAAAGTACCAGCCTTAACCCACTAAGCCATCAGGAAAAAACAGGATGGGAAGCTTGATTAGAGCAGGTCTATCTTTCTTTTTAAACCATCAACACAAGAATTTAACGCTAAAAAAAGATGTAGGAAGCAAATACAGATGTAAGTAGCACAAGTTGAACCCACATTGTAAATAGCAAGATTCGAACCCTGATCCCCACCACCAGCGAGACACCAACGTTAATCCACTGAACCATCGGTGAGGACAGGCTAGGAAGCGTGATTAGAGCAGGTCTAGCTTTCTTTTCAACCCATTAAAAACAAAAATATATTGCTAAAGAAAGATGTAGGAAGTGAATCCTGATCGTGACTGGCAGGCAGAAAACGGGATTCGAACCCTGAACCCCACCAAAAGCATGACACCAGATTTAACCCACTGGACCATCAGGGAAGACATGCTGTGAAGTTTGTTTAGAGCAGGTCTATCTACCCATCTAACCATCAACACAAGCATATAAAGCTAAAGAAAGATTTAGGAAGCAGGAACATAACCGACATCGCAACTAGCAGGATTCAAACCCTGATCCTCACCATCAGTGAGGCACCAGTCTTAACCCACTGAACCATGGAAGAGATCAGACTGGGAGGCATGTTTAGATGAGGCACAAGCCTTAAACCACTGAGTGACCACTGCTGAAAAGCATGTGGTTTTTAGAGGGTTCATACTCTAAAGGGTTCATACTTTGTTTCATGCCAGCGCAGTAAGAAAGAAGGCATGTAGGACTGGCTTTGAAACCTTATCACCAGCGTGGACTATATTAAGGACCATGTTCAGGCACAAGCCTTAACCCACTGAGCTACCACAGAGGTGCTTTTTTTGGTGGAGTTATCTTTCATTAAAGACCAGGAAATCAAGAAATTAATCCAACACAGAAAGGACAGAATTGAAATGTTTTCAGAGTGGACAAGGTCCAGAAGTTTTATTTACCAACACAGCAACCACCAGCTTGAGCAGGAATCATCTATCTATCTATCTATCTATCTATCTATCTATCTATCTATCTATCTATCTATCTATCTATCTATCTATCTATCTATCTATCCATCCATCCATCCATCCATCCATCCATCCATCCATCCATCCATCCATCCATCCATCCATCCATCTATCTATCTATCTATCTATCTATCTATCTATCTATCTATCTATCTATCTATCTATCTATCTATCTAATATGATGTGAGGTCCAGTTAACAGCTAAAACAGGTAGAAGTAATAACTACTTTTTACTTAAGTACATGTCTGAGCCAAAACGTCTTTACTTTCACTTGAGTAAAAAGTATAATCAGTACTTCAACTTTTACCTGAGTATTTTAAAACATGAGTATCTGTACTTCTACTTAAGTAAAGGATGTGTGTACTTTTGCCTCCTCTGATTAAAATGAAATCATTATCTAAAACATGCTACTGTGCTTCTGCTACTCTTTGCAGATTTCTTTTGTGCTGAAACAGAACATCCTGTTCTTGTTATTGAACACTGACATCTGGAAGCTGCTGCAGTTTCCAATGCCGCATGTCACATCACATCTCTAAACACAAAACCGCTTTAAGGTGTTGTTGCAGCTCTGATAAACAACACGCAAAACTGCCACGACAGCAGTTTATACACTGAAGACAGACTTCATACACCTTTGTGTTTGAGTAGAAAAAACGATTAAAGACAAGTCAAGAAGCTTTTATTATCATTTCAACACGAAATATCAGACACAGTACACAGTGACATCAGACACCTAGACAGGAACTGAACGGACCATTCACAAGAATGCTACGTTAAAAAGTCATAAAAAGAGTATCATTGTGTGCTCAATGCATCATTTTCCCTTTCTATAATTATTAATAGTTTAATCCTTCAACGCTCAGATGTTTTACATTTTCTGAAACAGATTTGCCTGTAGATGATGATGATGTTCCTCCTGGCCTGTAGTGACACTCAGTGGCAGCTCCACTCTTCTCACTGAGGGTCATGCAGGATACACTGATATCCTCGAAACCATGTCAGTGTAAACTGCAGCCAGGTTTCCATCACTAATGCTGGTGTACTGGTGCAGGACAATAAGTAGGAGGCTGGATTTATTTTTGTTACCCAGCAAGTGCAGACCGAGTAGCAACTAATGAACAGATTTTCACAGACATTCAGAGGAAACCTACAGAGACTCCTGACAGGTGATGGTGTCATCATAAAGACTCTACACCATCCAATCTCTGTACTTACAGAGGGAACACTATCATCAAAATTACAGCATTATATAATTACAACAACATTTTACTCTGAGTTTTAAAACATTTACTTGTCATTTTTATTTGCAAAAAAATTGGAAGTGCAATTAACAATTAAGATAATTAACTAATGAACTAAAAACTAATTGTGATTGTTAATAATGAATCCTGTTCAGTTTTTTATTCATATAAATGTGAATAGACAGAACACACAGATACATGCACTGGATCTTCATCCCATCATTCAGCCTGAAACTACAATCAAATCTACATAAACACTAAAACAGGTTCTAGAGCAGGTGTGTAAAAGTTCTCCAACACACACACACACACACACACACACACACACACACACACACACACACACACACACACACACACAAATATTTTTCATTTTACTAATTCTATATTTTATTTTACAAACACACTACATTACTGTTCGTCTGTAATTTTTCTCTAAAGGGGTGCAGTGTGTTTATATCAGTTATAATTTAACAGTGAAAAACAAAAATAAATATTTACAGGGTTTCATTTTGAATGTGTGAATTATTTTCTGGATATACAAAATGGATGACAAACTGCCCCATCTGAGGAATCTTCAAAGTTTGCAGTTAGATGTTCTACCAGTCTGTGCTAGCCAGTGCGGTCTTCTCTGCAGCAGGACGCTGGTGAGGAATCACCAGGGCTGACGATGCAAAACAGCTCAACAGCCTGATGAAGAAGCCTGGCTCTGTCTTAGGCTGCTCACTGGACAGTTTTGAGGTGGTGGAGAAAAAAAAACACTCTCCGTAAATTCACAGCCATCCTGGAAAATAAACAGCATCTCAAAAACGATTTGATAATGAAGGTAAATTTCCCTTAGTTATTTTTAGAGGTCGAGGCACAGATTGTTGGATCGGGTTGGGGTTTAGGGTTAGTGTTAGGGTTTAGGGTTAGGGTTTAGTGTTAGGGTTTAGGGTTAGGGTTTAGGGTTAGGTTAGGTTAGTGTTAGGTTAGGGTTAGGTTTAGGTTAGGGTTAGGTTAGGTTAGTGTTAGGGGTTAGGTTAGTGTTAGGGTTAGTTAGGGTTTAGTGTTAGGTTAGGGTTAGGGTTAGTGTTAGGGTTAGTGTTAGGGGTTAGGGTTAGTGTTAGGGGTTAGGGTTAGTGTTAGGTTTAGGGTTAGTGTTAGGGTTAGTGTTAGGGGTTAGGGTTAGTGTTAGGGGTTAGGGTTAGGGGTTAGTGTTAGGGTTATGTCTATTTATTGTCCAATGTGTTTATTCACACTCACACACACACACACACACACACACACACACACACACACACACACACACGTGCATTGATGTCACTCTCCAACAGCACTGTTACTTCCTGATCTTCCTCATTTTTTTGGGATTTTGCTTCTTATGGCACTTCAGATGAGGTGAGCAGAGTAGGAGCAGGGTAAGAGTTTATAAACCTGCTGATGAGCCTGAAATTTAGAAGAATGAAGAAGCTCCTATGTGATGTTTGGTCCAGCAGTCCAGCAGTTCCAGAAAACACCAATAGATCATGTGGTATAAAGAAGTAAAGACATGATTAAATCTGGACTGGCAGTAAAAACCCATTAAAAAGAAACCAGTCAGAAAAGATTCAGTACCAGATTCAGATTTATTGTGGTGAAACTTTAACTAAAATAAACATGCAGTAGTTTCCATTCATTCTTCATCACACAGAACAGTGTATCAGCTCACACCTACACATCAGAGCTCCTCACACTCCCACCCACACTGCTCTTATAATATACTTTTTCTTATTCTATACAATATTCTTTTATTCTTCATCAAGGTGCTCCACAGCATCCTGTTCTTGGGTCACATCCACGTTACATGCTACAGCCCAGAGAACATCTTTGCCAAGGAAGAAATATTAAGGCAGACTATGGAAGATTTCCCAGGGCCATTCGAACGCTACAAAAACCCATGTTCCTCAACGGACACCTTTCTCCTACGTCCTGGAACTGGTCAGTGAAACAAAATCAGAATAATAAAATAACTTTTATTTCCCTCGAGATTTCAGTGTTGTCTTTTCCCTCAGATCACAACATGCTACGACTCGACCGCTGCAGCTGCAGAGATGCCGAAGCAGATTTCAGATTTATTAAAACACTGTAAAACATCAGGTAGTCGATACCCACTGATTCCCACCGTCCTGTGCCTCTGTGAGAGAGGCGAGATACTACAGAGTGTCTCTGTCCTGTGAAGGAGACACAGAGAGGAACATCATGACTGCTGTTTCCTGTCTGCATGTTCCGCATCCCAAAGTGGCCTCTGTTGTGATGTCAGTGTTTCCAGATGACCCTAGAGATCCAGCACACTTACAACTTCCAGAGGACGTTAGCTGTAGAGCGTACAACATGCATGACCTGCGTGAAGTTAAACCGTGTTTGACCTGCCATCATCTTTATTCTCTACCTCATCACACACAATAATCTCCTGAAAGCAGATATGAGTGCGAACCAAAATACCAACATCAATCGAGTAGTGTGCTTCCACTCTAACACCAGTTCTAATATATACTGAATCCTCCTGAATGTGGATGTTTCTGCAGCTCTGTGATCTTGGATCTGTCCAATCCTACTTTTCTTCTGAATAGGAAAAAGGTTCTCCTTTAACATCTTCTATTTGACGATAAAATATATAAAATAATAAGAAAATGATGTTTGTTTCTTGTTGTATTCAGTCAGTGTTTTGCATTCTGTAAAATCAAATTAAACTGCAGATGATTAATATTTGCTCTGCTGTGTGTCTCTTTAAAACATCTTCGAATAATAATATAAAATGATGTAATAATTCATCTTTACTGTTTGTAATGAAAACATTTTAAAATGATAATTACTCAAACAAATTGATTTGTGTGGCAAACAGAGAAACACACACAAGCACTGCTCGACTGGTCCCATCATCTCCCAGTGTGAAAGGAAGGTGTACATCAGGACTCTTCTCTGTTCCGGCACTCAGGTGGTGGAATGAGTGTGCTATTATTCCTCCAGACAGGCTGATGGTATTCAAAGTTTGCATCCCAGTGAACCAGTGATGATTTATTCATTGATTCATTTCTTAATATTAGTAATGCTAAGCTAAACTAAAGATTTTCTCATCATATGTGCTTCAGTTTTACAATAAATTAATAAGAATGAAAGAACCCAACAGTAATAACGCCTCGTGTGTTTCTCCTTTTCTGGAGCCTGTTAGAAATCGGGCAGTTTTTGCTTCAGACCCACCACAACAGTGCCGTTAGCAAACTTGATGATGGTGGTGGAATTGGAAGTGGCACACAGTCCTATGTGTACAGTGAGTACAGCAGGGGGCTCAGAACACAACCCTGGGGAGCTCCAGTGCTGAGGGTGAGGGTGGATAAGGTGTGCTTTTCACCCGTACGGCTTGTGGTCTGTCTGTCAGGAAGTTAGAGATCCATTGGCACAGCAGCAGGCTGAGTTCCAGGACCTCCAACTTAGAGGTGAGTGTGGAGGAAATTATGGTGTTAAACGCTGAACTGTAGTCCACAAACAGCATCTTTGTATAATTCCCTTTTCTGTAGTCCAGGTGGCTGATTGTAGTGTGGAGGAGATGAGCGATGGCGTCCTCAGTAGAACGGTTCTGACGGTACGTAAACTGTAGAGGGTCCAGTGTGTCCGGTAGTGATGCAGTGATGACGTCTCTGACCAGTCTTTCAAAGCACTTCATCACTACTGAGGTCAAAGCTACAGGGTGATAGTCATTGAGGCAGGTGGGCTTAGGTTTCTTCGGGACAGGAACAATGGTGGACTGTTTGAAACATGAGGTGACAACAGACTGTTCCAGTGAGAGGTTGAATATCTCAGTGAACACCGGTGCTAGCTGGTCAGCGCAGGCTTTCAGAACCCGACCTGTGATGCCATCTGGTCCTGCTGCCTTCCTGGTATTCACTCTCTTGAATGCCCTCCTCACGTCATGCTCTGAGATGGTGAATGTGTTCACCTCTCTGGCTCTCTCTCGTGTATGCTGTTTGTGCCGCTAGCGTGGTTAGCTGCAGCCTCGAAGTGAGCGTAAAAGATGTTTAGCTCTTCTGCCAGAGAAGTGATGTTTCTTAGTCCCTGTCACAGGCTCCTAGAGCCACCATGTTGGAACTGTGACTGTAGTTTTCTCCTGTAGCGCAGCTTTGCTTCCTTCACCGCTGTGTGCACACTGTAACACGCAGCCTTGTACTCCTCCATGTCGCCGGTGGTGGTTGGGCGGTGGTACCCACGGCTTCTGGTTGGGAAACTTTCTGATGGTGGTTTTCTGTTCCGTATCATGAAGACACCATAAAGAGTCAAAAATCTGGTTATTGACCAAAAAAAGAGATTTTATTGACGTTGATCATAAAAAATAAACCACAAACAAGTGCAAACAAGTCACTTTATTATAAACCAGGAAACAATAAAACTACATAATAAATAAATAAATAAAAAATGCATATTAGACATGACCAAATCAATGACCAGTAACAGGATCCATGGATTTACTTTATTTATATCCGTTCAATATTTCCAGTCTAACATCTAATCTAAAATCCAACATTAATCTGGAATCCAAAGAAAATTTCACTGGCACTTAGGAAGAAATGTCGACTCAGGAGTCATTTGTGCAAAGGTTTAATAATATGATGGACACTAAAGCAGCATATCCAGAGACTGTAATCGAGTAGAACATGGTGTATTGGTTGCATGTTGGGGTGAAGTGGGGCAGGAGGAAGGAAGCGGCTTTTCTGCACTGAGTTCATGAACATTTAGTGCTCATGATCGCTGCCTGTAATGTCGTGTAATGTTCAATATTACATAACAATAAATCATTTCAAATCTCTAGTAATTCGATATCAATTAGTATAAATGAGAGTAAAATCTTCTCCCAGAGACCCTGCAGAGCTGCTGCGCATCACATTAGAATGGAAATATTAGTAGTGATGAGTATTAGTGAGAGATTTACACACTGTGCCGTGTCATCGTGTCCTTTATAGTCACTGTGAAGTGTATGTTTATAAACACACTGTGGAAATAAATGACCTCTACTACACTGAGTGGACTGGAAGAGGAACTTTCGGTTTGTGACGTTGATCTCTTTTGCTTTAGATGCTTTGTTTGAAACCCTTAGAGCGCCCCCTAGAGCTCAAACAGGTTACATGTACAGTTTGGGTTCAGTATTGAAATGCTGGATAATTGCACAATGGAAATAATACTAATAGGATCCAGAGCTTCCAGAAACAGTGATGATACCCAGATCATTAAATGTCACCAGCAGCAGCAGTGTGATAAACGATTACTGGTAAAACAGTAGCCTTAGAGGGAGCTGTATTCTTCATCAAACAGCTGAGAAGGAGAGAAAGTAAAAGGGATGGAAGGAGAGATAGAAAGTGTAATGGAAGGAGTAGGAGAGAGAGGAGGGGTGGAGGACAGAGGTGAATGGAGGAGAGAGACAGACGGTGAGGGAGAGAGAGACGGGCGAGTGGGATTGTGTGGACATGGAGGGGCAGGAGGGAAAAAGGAAGGAGGAGACGGAGGGCAGAAGTATGGAGAGAGTGGGGAAAGAGGGGAGGTGGAGGAGGGCATGGAGGGGGGATGGAAGGAGGAGGGGGTGGAGCCGGAGGGTAGTAGAATTGTGACATGGGGTAGAAGTCAGACTTTGGTTTGGTTCCAGCCATCAGCACGGACTTGGTGTAATTATTTAGAGTGGAAACTCCAGAACTCATACAGCAGGTGAAGCCCACCCAGGCTACGCTGATACACACACACACACACACAGAGAAAGGAAAAAGAAAAGGAAATGAGAAAAAAAGGAAGTGTCTATATGCTTAAATAAAACCCTATAAAGCAGATAAATGCTCCGTGGGAGTCTTTCGGGATTTGTTTGTCAGACATAGATAAGTGATGATTTGAAGTGACCAGGGTGAAGTGGTGACAGTGATGGTGATGATGGTAGTGGTGAACATGAGAGGGATGATGAAGGTGGTGATGGTGATTATGATGATGATGATGATGATGAGCGTGAAACTCACTAAAAGGCCCAGGAGTATCCATAACGATGCGGTTTAAAATCCTCCGGCCCACTGGATGCTGTTACCTGGAACACCTGCATGAACATAATGTGGCCTACCATTCCCACCAGACCTAAAACACACACACACACACACACACACACACACCTGATTAGTTACTGCTTTTCAGTCATTTAGAAAATATTAACATAGAATATTAAAAGAGAATTAAACCAGAATATTAACAGCAGTGTTCAGTGTGTGTGTGTGTGTGTGTGTGTGTGTGTGTGTGTGTACGTACCTGCCAATACGGTGAACACAGCAGCATAAGCGTTTAGTAAATCTCCCCAATGATGAAGCAGTGGCTTCCACTCAGAGAAACACACCTGAACCATCAGCAACACACAACTGATACACAACAAACTAATATACATCAACTCCATTAACACACACAGCCAGAAAATCCCTACAGAGAAACAGAGAGAGAGAGAACGTTACCAATCCTGGGCAATGGACCTGAATTTGTGTGTGTGTGTGTGTGTGTGTGTGTGTGTGTGTGTGTGTGTGTGTGTGTGTGAGACCTTTCTCTGAAGGAGGCGTGAGATCCATAAAACTGCGACATTTCTCTTCTAAAACAAAAATAAACAGGTACAAGTCAGACACACACACACACACACACACACACACACACACACACACACACACACACACAAACCACTACCTTTAATCAAGGTTTTGAATTTTCATTTCAGCTGTTACACATTATAATCCTCTTCACACACAGTATGGTATTAAGGAGTAAAAGGTATTAAGTGCATTTTTAAACCAATGAAATCAAACCCAACAGAGATGCTGCCTGTCCTGAGGCTTGATATGTAGAATATTAGAATATTAGGCCAAAACCTACACACAACTACTTTTTAATCCTTGTGCTCTCTGGCTCGTTCTGACCCTTCCTGCCCACTGGCTCTTTCTTACTTCATGCCCTCTGGCCCCATCTGATCCCCCATGACCCCATCAGACCCATTAAGACCTCTTCTGACCTCCCATGCCATCTTGCTCTTTTTGATGCTCCCATCCCCACTTCTGACCTCTTATGCCCTTTGACACCTTCTGACCACCATGTCCTCTGGTTCTCTCTGATCTCCATGCCCTCTGGCCCCATATGACTCCCCATGACCCCTGCTGACCCCTCTATGCCATTTGGCCCCTTCTGACCCTCCATACCCTCTGGCTCTTTCTGAGCTTCATTCCCTTTAGCCATATCTGACCCCCATGGCCCCTTCTGACCCCATTCATCCTTGTGTATGTTTTCTTCACAGCAGCTCCAGATCCCAGCATGGAAGGTGGGAAAGATGAAGCGGTCATCCCCCGTTTCCCAGGTGAACTGGGTGGAGCCATTGGTGAACAGGTCAGACGGTGTGCAGGTGCGATGACGCAGAGGAGAACACAGAGGCTTTGGCACTTTCTGGACACCAGAACACCAATTAGATGCAAGCAGAGAGATGAAAGACAGGATGAGGGAGAACAGCGTCTGCAGGAACGACAGACGAGGAGAGCGTAGAAAAGAACAACATGCCATCTAGTGAAACACACACACACACACACACACACACACACACACACACACACACACACACACACACACACACAGGTTTCAGAAAAGTTCCAGCTTTACCTCTGACTGCTACAAAGTACTGACCCGGGAGACTCCTTCCACAAATGTTACGTGAATACCATTCTCCTTACAGAAAACTTCACTGTATTGACTATTATACAGGCGTTAAACACGTCCAAGTGTGGAGTCCCTGTGAACAAGCTGTTACTATGGAAACCATAACATATCAAAGCTTTATGTATACCTGCAATTTGTCACTGCATCTTTGTTGAATTGTTGTGGAATGAGAGAAATAAAACTCTTTGTGTAACTGATTTTATTCCACTAATTTCCCTGTCAAAAGATGATTAAGACAAAACACAGCCAACAAAGAAACAAAGCCCCTGATAGTAAACCATTTTACACACAATGTGCTGCTTATATTATTTATTCCTGTAAATATTAACAGTATAATTCACTTACCTTCTCTGTCTATCTGATCAAATATATTCAGTTCTGTCAAAATACAACTCTGCTCCTGTGTCATCTGGATAACACACACACACACACACACACACACACACACACACACACACACACACACACACACACACACACACACATTTATACATCAGAACGGATTAAATCATGGCTGTACTTCCATCTGCTTTAGATAATTCTCTATCATATTGAACTGCGTTGTTATTATGATGTCATCGGCTCATTACCATCAGGTGACCTCTTTAATGTGGTGTAATATTTAAGAAATCCTGAACATTTTATACTGAATACCAGAATATTGAACTCTGTGTGATTCAGTGGGATTTAATTCAATACAGTGATATTCTGTGTTTCGACGATTATGAGTGATCAGGGTTAGGGTAAAAGATTAGGCTTAGGGGATGGGGTTGGGGTAAAAGATTAGGGTTAGGGGATGGGGGTTAGGGTAAAAGATTCGGGTTAGGGGATGGGGTTGGGGTAAAAGATTAGGGTTAGGGATGGGGTTAGGGTAAAAGATTCGGGTTAGGGATGGGGTTAGGGTAAAAGATTAGGGTTAGGGATGGGGTTGGGGTAAAAGATTAGGGTTAGGGATGGGGTTAGGGTAAAAGATTAGGGTTAGGGATGGGGTTAGGGTAAAAGATTAGGGTTAGGGATGGGGTTGGGGTAAAAGATTAGGGTTAGGGATGGGGTTAGGGTAAAAGATTAGGGTTAGGGATGGGGTTGGGGTAAAAGATTAGGGTTAGGGATGGGGTTAGGGTAAAAGATTAGGGTTAGGGATGGGGTTAGGGTAAAAGATTAGGGTTAGGGATGGGGTTAGGGTAAAAGATTAGGGTTAGGGATGGGGTTAGAGTAAAAGATTAGGGTTAGGGATGGGGTTAGGGTAAAAGATTAGGGTTAGGGATGGGGTTGGGGTAAAAGATTAGGGTTAGGGATGGGGTTAGGGTAAAAGATTAGGGTTAGGGATGGGGTTGGGGTAAAAGATTAGGGTTAGGGATGGGGGTTAGGGTAAAAGATTAGGGTTAGGGATGGGGTTAGGGTAAAAGATTAGGGTTAGGGATGGGGTTAGGGTAAAAGATTAGGGTTAGGGATGGGGGTTAGAGTAAAAGATTAGGGTTAGGGGACGGGATTAGGGTAAAAGATTAGGGTTAGGGATGGGGTTAGGGTAAAAGATTAGGGTTAGGGATTAGGATTAGGGTAAAAGATTAGGGTTAGGGATTAGGGTTAGGGATGGGGGTTAGAGTAAAAGATTAGGGTTAGGGATGGGGTTAGGGTAAAAGTTTAGGGATAGGGGATTAGGGTTAGGGTAAAAGATTAGGGTTAGGGATTAGGGTTAGGGTAAAAGATTAGGGTTAGGGATGGGGTTAGGGTTAGGGTAAAAGTTAGGGTTAGGGATGGGGTTATGGGATGGGGTTAGGGTAAAAGTTTAGGGTTAGGGATGGGGTTATGGGATGGGGGTTAGGGTAAAAGATTAGGGTAAGGGATGGGGTTAGGGTAAAAGATTAGGGTTAGGGTATTAGGTTAGGGTAAAAGATTAGGGTTAGGGGATTAGGGTTAGGCGATGGGGGTTAGGGTAAAAGATTAGGGTTAGGGGATTTGGGTTAGGGGATGGGGGTTAGGGTAAAAGTTTAGGGATAGGGGATTAGGGTTAGGTAAAAGATTAGGGTTAGGGATTAGGGTTAGGGATGGGGTTTGGGTAAAAGATTAGGGTTAGGGATTTTGGTTAGGGATAGGGGTTAGGTAAAAGATTAGGTTAGGGATTAGGGTTAGGGATTAGGTTAGGGATTAGGGTTAGGGTAAAAGATTAGGGTTAGGGGATTAGGGTTAAAGTTATACATTAAAAGAAGATATATAAACACATCTGTAAAACACCATGAACGCTTTTCATAGAAACTGTAGATTTGAAGTGAAGACAGGAGAAATAAATAATAACTGTCCATTGTCAATAGTTGATTTGTTTTGGAGAATTGTCTTTGGGAAAGGTGGTTACTGTCCTAAAAGAACTGTACTGAATCTGCTCTGGGACACATGATCCTGCTCCATCACATAAACATCACCACATTACATTACAGAAATCAAGAAATGTTTCTAATTATTGAATTTGACTGATTACATTTTTTTTTAATAAAAGAAATAAACTAATATTACTTCATCAAATATGAAACATTAGCCACTAAGCGAACATCTTCACCTCACACTTTTCACCGTGTGAGGGTTCTTTCTTCTCTCTCTCTCTCTCTCTCTCTCTCTCTCTCTCTCTCTTCCACAGTGAGTGGAGTTTATACCAAAAAGTTCTATTTTGGTCTCATCTGACCACATGACCTTCTCCCATGCCTCCTCTGGATCATCCAGATGGTCTTTGGCAAACTTCAGCTGTGCCTGGACATGTGCTGGCTTGAGCAGGGGGACCTTGCACACACTGCAGGATTTAATCCATGACATTGTAGTGTGTTACGAATGTAACCATTGAGACGGTGGTCCCAGCTCTCTTCAGGTCATTGACCAGGTCCTCCCGTGTAGTTCTAGGATGATCCCTCACCTGTCTCAGGATCACTGATTCTCCACGAGGTGAGATCTTGCATGGAGCCCCAGTCTGAAGAAGATTGACGGTCATTTTGAATTTCTTCCATTTTCTAATAATTGCTTAAATAGTTGTTGCCTTCTAACCAAGCTGTTTGCCTCTTGCCCCATAGCCCATCCCAGCCTTGTGTAGGTCTACAATGTCCCTAGTGTCCTTAGACAGCTCTTTGGTCTTGGCCATAGTGTAGATGTTGGAGTCTGATTGTTTGAGTGTGTGGACAGGTGTCTTATACACAGGTAAGCAGTTCAAACAGGTGCAGTCAATACAGGTAATGAGTGGAGGATAGGAGGCTTCTTAAAGACAAACTAACGGGTTCCTGCTGGTTGGTAGGTGATCACATACTTATTTCATGCAATAAAATGTAAAAATAAAAATTTATAATTTAAAAATCATTCAATTGGACTCTGAGGTGTACCTATGATAAAATTACAGATTTCTCCAATCTTTGTAAGTGGGAAAAATAAAAAAAAAACATCAATGTATCAAATACTTATTTGACCCACTATATATATTTTATTTATTTATTTATTTATTTCATCTATTGCTTTGACTGTCATTATACCACACACAGCAGTGTGTAATGAAGTGCAACATAAACACACACACACACTTTTATTTTTATTTGGGTTTATAAGGTACAGTAAATGTAATAGAAATATAAAGAGGTTTGTATAAGAGGACGTTTGTAACCAATCAGCATTTTCTCCTCACTTCACTGACCAATCATCACTCATATTTACACATGTAGAGAAAAGATAATGTAATAAAATGTGGGATTATTTCTATTCAAATAGCAACTACACGCTGAGGTTTGATTCGTCACTCAGTGGAACGCGGACTCACAATCATTTTCACCCTGAATATAAAAATAATTCTAACATTATATAAAAGTAAAGAAATTCATTTTGGCTTGTTTTAAAAATTGGACACATCTTCCCACAAACTACTTAATACAATTTATTTTAACAAACTAATCCATTATTAACCACCTTCACACACACACACACACACACACACACACACACACACACACAAACACTCTCCTTCTATAATACAATGAATGTGTGTGTGTGTGTGTGTGTGTGTGTGTGTGTGTGTGTGTGTGTGTGTGTGTGTGTGTGTGTAGGAGTGTGTGTTGAGCTCCTCAGGTAGTTTTCTTGCGCAGGACGAAGTAGATGATGCTGGAGATTAAGGAGAGAGCGAAGGCTGTCCAGGCGATGATGAAACTTGGACCATACCATCCCGTCTCTTCCTTGTGGAAAATGTCAGTGTAGATTGAGGCAGCGATCATAATACACAGACCTGAGAGAGAGAGAGAGAGAGAGAGAGAGAGAGAGAGAGAGAGAGAGAGAGAGAGAGAGAGAGAGAGAGATTATTATTGTTGTTCTCCTCCCCACCAGAGGGCACTGTGTGTGTGTGTGTGTGTGTGTGTGTGTGTGTGTGTGTGTGTGTGTGTGTGTGTGTGTGTGTGTGTGTATAATTTGAGTGCTTATAATATAGTTCTAGAAATCTGTAACTCTTCAAGGATCTTGAAGATTTCCTTCTGTGAAAACTGATCACTGCTGGTGTTTGCAGTGTAAAAGTTCATGCTGCTTGAAGGCTGCTGCTGTAACCAATCACATTTCAACTCGGCCACTGCAGTCCAATCATGTCTGTATTTTCATGTCCTTTGATTGGATGATCAGACAGCATCACTAGTCAGAGCCCACAAACCGCATACTGACCCAGGAGAAGAAACGGACTTGTCGCAGATACATTTAAAGACAGACTTTTTAAGAAAAGCTGGACGTGGTGAGGAAAAGTTCACCAAAACAGTTCAAAACAGTTCAAAACAGTTGTTATGCTTTTTCATAAACCGTTTATAGTTTTGTGTTTTCTTTTCTGTAGAATTTACACAAAAACACAATTTCATTTTATTTTAGATCCCCTGAAAAAATGCAGGGAAAACTTCAGGGTGATGTGCTGAGGTGAATATCGAAGCTTCTGTTAGAGATGATGTATGTGTGTGTGTGTGTGTGTGTGATGTGGTGAATATCGGTGCTTCTGCTGGAGATGATGTATGTGTGTGTGTTTGTGTGTGTGTGTGTGTGTGATGGTGAAGTTGTGGCTCCAGTGAAAAGAGACGTGTTGAATTGTGATCATTGTGTTTGTTGTGTTAGTGATGTTTATTCTCTCTGGATGAGATCCTGTGTGTGATGCAGCTCTGATCTTCTGCACTTCTCTATAAAGCTGATGATTTCTGTAGATGTGGAGTTATAATGATGGGATTAAGAGGTGGATTGATTCAGTACACGACCCACCACTGACTTAAAAGCTTCCTTTTCCAAAGCACTGTAAGGCCTGTTGTTGTTGTTGTTGTTTTTTGTAAAAACAAGTAATTCAGTAATTTAGAAAAAAAAGTAATCATAAAGAAGAAAAAAGACGAAGAAGAAGAAAATCTTTATCTGTCGCTCTGGAGGAACTAAAAATAAACAAACAATATAATAATTAAAATAAATAAATAAATACTGGAAGGCGCCAGACTGTGTTTGACTCCTGACCAGCAGAGGGCACTGTAGCACTGTGGGTTCAGCATTCAGCACAAAACCTGATGTTCTGCTGATTTAGTCGAATTACAACTTCTCACAGCATGTGTCCTGATATACACTCATTCACTTTTATACATATATATATATATGTATAAAAGTGAATATATATATATATATGTGTGTGTGTGTGTGTGTGTGTGTGTGTGTGTGTATGAATGAATAATTTTGTGTGTGTGTGTGTGTGTGTGTGTGTGTGTGTGTGCTTACAGGCCAGCAGCTGGAACACTCCTGACAGGATGAAGCGTTTTCCTTTGGGCAGTGTGAAGAGCTGAGCGAGGAACACAAACAAACCAATACCCGAAAACACACACGCTAATATAGAGCTCGCCTGCACCGCCTGGAGGTAATCTACACACACACACACACACACACACACACACACACACACACACAGACAACAATAAAGAAGAACATAAGAAACAAGCAAAATAACAGTGACAATCATTGTACATTTAATAATGAAAAGTCTTTAAAATTCACACACACACACACACACACACACACACACACACACACACACACAAAAAAAATCTACACAATCAATATTGACAGAATTGTGTTAGTGTAATAAATGAATACCATGCAGTGTGTGTGTGTGTGTGTGTGTGTGTGTGTGTGTGTGTGCACCTTGAGAATAGTTGCTTGGAAGCGCAGTGTTGTTCCACTGAGCTCCGTTCCAAAGCCATCGACTCCAAATATCAGTGGATATTAAGCCGGTGGTCCACCAAGCCTGAAGATCAACCAAGAATTCATGCTCATTAGCGTTTATTATGGACCGATTAGCATAATCGAGTACAAATGCTAGCTTCTGTTAGTTAGCAGAATGAAACAGGAAGGTTCTCCTGGCTGCCACGTGGGGAGCAGGGGGAATAAATCCTGAGAATCTGAGCGTTTAATGACGTCATGTTTCACTTTACAGCTGTGAAGATTTCAGCAGTTTCAGCTCAGAAAGGTCAACATAAGGTCATGACTCGCAGGAACATCAAGAGTTTCTATTGTAGCATAAATGCTACCAAATATCAAACTACTGCGATTCCTGCAGTTTAAACACACACTATACGACTTTTCCACCCATATGTTGCACCTTCTCCAAACAGTTGTATCAGATGCCATAACAATGCTCCTGTGCACAAAGCCATCTCCATGAAGATCTGCTTCCTGTGGGTTGGACGTATGTAGAAGATCTCCAGCTATAGAGCTCCAAAAGGCCTGTTTGATGAATGTGAATGCTGACTGCACCCCAGGAACCTCCTCACCTTACATTCATCAGTACCTGATTTTACTAACACCCTCATGGCTGAAAGAATCTCCACAGAATCTTGTGGAACATGTTCTCAGAAGAGTGGAGGCTGTTATAACAGCACATGTGAACTAAATGTGGAATTGGATGTTCAGCAGTGAGGTATGGGCAGGTGTCCACCAGTCTTTTGGAATGTAGTTAATAAAAGGAGAAGGTTTGTAATGTGAAGTTCCTCACGCTTTCATTTCAGCTTCCTGTTTTAATTTTATGTTGCAGTTTTTTATTCTACAAATTACAGATTGTTTATCGCCGAAAATCAGCCAAAGCTGTGAGACAGACCGGATTTATTCTGTTGCTATGGTGATAAGCGAGTGTGTTCAAATACATTCAGATTTTCATCAGTCCTTCTGTAACACTGTTAATAGCATGTGGAGGATGAGGAGATGGAGGAGGACACAGTGTTCAGTCAGGAGGTGATGGAGAAGTGGTGGGCAGGAACACGAGAGAGAAAAG
>NC_060912.1:12258657-12291157 GCF_014805685.1 Silurus meridionalis | reverse complement strand
CGGGTTAGTGTATCTACACATCTCGGGTTAGTGTATCCACACATCTCGGGTTAGTGTATCAACACATCTCGGGTTAGTGTATCTACACATCTCGGGTTAGTGTATCTACATCTCGGGTTAGTGTATCTACACACACTCGGGTTAGTGTATCTACACACACTCGGGTTAGTGTATCTACACATCTCGGGTTAGTGTATCCACACATCTCGGTTAGTGTATCTACACATCTCGGGTTAGTGTATCTACACATCTCGGGTTAGTGTGTCTACACACCTCGGGTTAGTGTGTATCTACACATCTCGGGTTAGTGTCTACACATCTCGGGTTAGTGTATCCACACATCTCGGTTAGTGTATCCACATCTCGGGTTAGTGTATCTACACACCTCGGTTAGTGTATCTACACATCTCGGGTTAGTGTATCTACACACCTCGGGTTAGTGTATCTACACATCTCGGGTTAGTGTATCTACACATCTCGGGTTAGTGTATCACATCTCGGGTTAGTGTATCTACACATCTCGGGTTAGTGTATCTACACATCTCGGGTTAGTGTATCAACACATCTCGGGTTAGTGTATCTACACATCTCGGGTTAGTGTATCTACACATCTCGGGTTAGTGTATCTACACACCTCGGGTTAGTGTGTCTACACATCTCGGGTTAGTGTGTCTACACATCTCGGGTTAGTGTGTCTACACATCTCGGGTTAGTGTATCCACACACCTCGGGTTAGTGTGTCTACACACCTCGGGTTAGTGTATTCACACATCTCGGGTTAGTGTACACACACACACACACACACTCACACACACACACTCGGTTAGTGTATCTACACACACACACACTCGGGTTAGTGTATCTACACACACACACACTCAAACACACACACACATACACACACACACACACACACACACACACACACACACACACACACACTCGGGTTAGTGTACACACACACACATACACACACACACACACACTCGGTTAGTGTATCTACACACTCGGTTAGTGTATCTACACACACTCGGGTTAGTGTATCTACACATCTCGGGTTAGTGTATCACATCTCGGGTTAGTGTATCCACACATCTCGGTTAGTGTATCTACACATCTCGGGTTAGTGTATCTACACATCTCGGGTTAGTGTATCTACACACCTCGGGTTAGTGTATCTACACATCTCGGGTTAGTGTGTCTACACATCTCGGGTTAGTGTGTCTACACATCTCGGGTTAGTGTATCCACACACCTCGGGTTAGTGTCTACACACCTCGGGTTAGTGTATCCACACACTCGGGTTAGTGTATCTACACATCTCGGGTTAGTGTGTCTACACATCTCGGGTTAGTGTATCCACACATCTCGGGTTAGTGTATCCACACATCTCGGGTTAGTGTATCTACACATCTCGGGTTAGTGTATCTACACATCTCGGGTTAGTGTATCTACACACACTCGGGTTAGTGTATCTACACATCTCGGGTTAGTGTATCTACACACCTCGGGTTAGTGTATCTACACACTCGGGTTAGTGTATCTACACATCTCGGGTTAGTGTATCTACACACACTCGGGTTAGTGTATCTACACACCTCGGGTTAGTGTATCTACACACCTCGGGTTAGTGTATCTACACACCTCGGGTTAGTGTATCTACACATCTCGGGTTAGTGTATCTACACATCTCGGGTTAGTGTATCTACACACCTCGGGTTAGTGTATCTACACATCTCGGGTTAGTGTATCTACACATCTCGGGTTAGTGTATCTACACACCTCGGGTTAGTGTATCTACACATCTCGGGTTAGTGTATCTACACCTCGGGTTAGTGTATCTACACATCTCGGGTTAGTGTATCTACACATCTCGGGTTAGTGTATCTACACATCTCGGGTTAGTGTATCTACACATCTCGGGTTAGTGTATCTACACACTCGGGTTAGTGTATCTACACACCTCGGGTTAGTGTATCTACACATCTCGGGTTAGTGTATCTACACACTCGGGTTAGTGTATCTACACACTCGGGTTAGTGTATCTACACATCTCGGGTTAGTGTATCTACACATCTCGGGTTAGTGTATCTACACACCTCGGGTTAGTGTATCTACACACCTCGGGTTAGTGTATCTACACATCTCGGGTTAGTGTATCTACACATCTCGGGTTAGTGTATCTACACACCTCAGGTTAGTGTATCTACACATCTCGGGTTAGTGTATCTACACACCTCGGGTTAGTGTATCTACACATCTCGGGTTAGTGTATCTACACACCTCGGGTTAGTGTATCTACACATCTCGGGTTAGTGTATCTACACATCTCGGGTTAGTGTATCTACACATCTAAACAGGAAACAGCTTTAGGTCAGCTTTTCTTTCCAGTGTGAATATATACTTCTGTTGCCTGCAATAAATGCTCTGATTCTTCCCTGATCAGAAGAGACACCACGGGCATCGTAGATCACATGGGAAACCTCTCCAAGAAATAAGTTTCGTTTAAGCATAATAAAAATATAACACACAAACACACACACACACATACATTCACATATATATATATACACTTACATACACACACTAATATGCATACACTCACACCTACACACATACAATTATCTCTCTCTCTCCCTCTCACTCTTCTCTCTCTCTCTCAGTGGAGTTAAACATGCTCCTGAGGTTCCAGTGATCACTGTTCCTGCTCCTCTTCCCTCCATGGATCTTCCCAATTCGTCCTGGTCTGGCTCTGGATAATGTTCTCTTCATTTAGAGGCGACTCTGTGCAGCTAGAGATGTTTCTCATCAACGCCTTGGGTGGATCCATGAAATTCTGGAGTAAGATCAGGAGCTTTGAGGATTTGGACTGTGGTTAATATCAACAGTCTGCTACACTGACTCAGGACTACAGTTTGCTCTGATCTCCATCACTGCACCTCAACATCGTTTATCTGTAATAAATGGACATTCGGTGGAACCCAGATGAGGATGAGGTTCCCTCTTGAGTCTGGTTCCTCTCAAGGTTTCTTCCTTCTGCATCTCAGAGAGTTTTTCCTTAACCACAGTCTCCACCGACTTGTTCATCAGAGATAAACGTACACTTATAAAGAACTTATTCATTTTTATCACCACATTATCTGTGTAAAGCTGCTCTGAGACAATGTTCATTATTAAAAGCGCAAAACAAATAAACATGAATTTAATTTAAATGATTGACGTTAAAACATCTTTGTGATGAACAAATGTTGTGAAAATAAAACGTGTTGGTGCAGGGGTTGAGATGTGGTGTGAGGACTGTTAAAGACTCCTGTGAAAGTTCATTCCAGAAGCTCGGTGTGGGACAGAGACGAGTGTAGAAGCAGGTCTTCTTTACTCACAGAGAGACGCTGGTACCAGCCGAGAGAGGATCAGGGGGAGTGTGTGCAGGGTGGGGAGAGATACCTGCTGAGAGGTGGAGTACACACACACACACACACACACACACTCTCACACTCACACATACAAATACTCACACACTCACTCACACAGAAACTCTCACACACACACATACACAGACACACACATATACACACACATATATGTGTATATATATACACACACTTACACAAATACACTCACACACATGCTTTTAAACAGACACACTCACACACACTCACTCACTCATACATGCACATATGCACATATGTATACACACACACACACACACAAACACACTCAAATTCAAACACACACCCCATTATTAGAGATTATATAGTGTTGATATTAGGAACATGCAGTGTAACTGTGAATTCTGCATCAACCAATATTACAACACACACATGCTTTCCTTTAGAAGCACACACCCTGCTGAGGGCCAGGGAAAGGAATTTAGAATCTTGTCAGGCAAGATTTCACAAAACTCATCAGCAACTCCCAACCCAACACACACACACACACACACACACACACACACACACACAGTGTGAGTGTGTATGTGACCATGTTGAGTGTATGTGAATCTGTGTGTGTGAGAGAGTATGTGTGTGAGAGTGTCTGTGTGTGTGTGAGAGAGTGTGTGTGTGTGTGTGAGAGTATGTGTGTGAGAGTGTCTGTGTGTGTGTGTGTGTGTGTGTGAGAAAGATTTCTTGAGGAGCACCAGAACTCCTGGCTGGTCAGGTCCAGATGTCTACACACACACGAAAATAAAACACATTCATTCACGGGAATAAAAGCCTGTGGGGAAAACTGTGACAGGAAGTGATGTCATATCGCATTTACATTCCAGATGTCTCCATGGTTACAGAGAACATCTCGTTTTCACTCTCTGTCCTGCCGTTTAGAATGGAATGTCACACACACACACACACACACACACACACACAAAAACAGACACACTTATTCACTTACAAATATATATACAGACCCACAGAAACAGACACACACACACAAATATATACATTCACACACACATATACACACACACACATATACATGTTTACACACAAACACCAGACATTCATTATGTAAAAAAAACTATTTCTCCTGTCACTTAGTAACTCACATGACTATGAATCATCAGCCACACCCTTGTCCCTCCCTCTGACCTGCCCAGTGTGTGTGTGTGTGTGTGTGTGTGAGATATTGGTGTGACCACAGCAGCTCCCTCTAGTGGATAAACTAATAGAATCTTCATTTTATAGTAATTACTCATAGTTGGCTTTTTTTAACCTCATGCTTTTGATTGACAAAAGAAACGAGAAAATTGAGTCTCACAGGAATCTGATCTCTCATTTGATCCCACTGATGATGATCGATTACAGTTCACAGTCTTCTCATACCTGTATATGTAGGTGATAATGCAGGTGGAGGTGTGAGGTGTTACAGGATGTTAGTGTCCCAAGCCCGGATAAATGTGGAGGGTTGCGTTAGGAAGGGCATCCAGCGTAAAAACATGTGCCAAATTAAAACATGTGGATGGTCTGCTGTGGCGCCTCCTAACGGGACATTTTCTTCTCCAGTTCATCTCGAGACGATTATTTACAAAAACCCCGTATTCATCATAGAAGTTCCACCACACACTAAACTCCTCCATGGAGCTCAGTAAGGTTATTCGCTGTCTCACTCTGGATGGAACTGGATGTTACATGTTACTATAGTTACAGGTGTTTATAAGCAGCGCATTAATGCAGATTCAACTGACAAATGCAAACTACCAACGATCTGAACTCACACCTGAACTTCCAGTCAATCACAATCCAGTACTCACTTTTTGACCAGTGTAAACATGATAATTACAGTAATGTGGATTTTTACAAACTCTGAAACAAATCTTTTATTCCAGCACCAGAAGCTTTAAACACTAAAGATAAAATGTTCTGAGAAAGTTTTTTGAATTTCCCACATTCTGTTCACACTGACTCCATTGTCCTTTCTGTCACGTATATACGTGATGTTCTCACACACACACACACACACACACACACACAGAGCTGAACAACACTGGTCTTTGCCTGAGGGAACTACAACATTTGGCAGGTTTTCAGACACACACACACACACACACACACACACACACACACACACACACACACACACACACACACACACACACACACACACACACACACACACACACACACACACACACACACACACAGTGTGTGTAGTAAAGGGGTGCAGTGTGTGAGTGTGGGAACGGCAGCCATTTTGAGGCTCGGTCACTAAGTCAATTCAGAAATGAAACACACACAGTGAAACAGTCACACCGAGGTTTATTCATTTAAAAAAAACGAATGAACAAATAGAAAATGTAACATTGACACACAAGTGAACTAAAATACAAGTAAATAATCTTGTACAAAGTCATAGAGTAAATAAAACTACTGCAGAAAAGTGCTTTCAATAAACAAATAAAAAGAAACAATTGAAAATTATTGGATTACTTTATATAATTTACCTACAAAAAAAATACAAATCACTAAGTGTGAGTGTGTGTGTGTGTGTGTGTGTGGGGGGTTGGGGGCCACATCTCTGTGTGATGTCTCTTCCACTGGAGTAGACACATCTGTAGGAAAGAGGAGGAATAGATGGAACAGAAAAGAGGAAGTGAAGAAGAGAGGGGAAAATACAGCAGTGGCAGAAGACTGCATGGAGGAGAGAAGGTTTTCAGAAGATTAGGTAAAGAAGAGGAGGATTTGAGAAGACTGGGTGGAGGAGAGGAGGATTTGAGAAGACTGGGTGGAGGAGAGGAGGATTTGAGAAGAGATTGAAGGATATTACTGATAAAAGACGGATATGAAAAGACTGAGTAGGGAAGATAAAGACAGGAGAAAATCAGATGTAGGAATGGCAAAAGCCAGGAGAAGACAGAGGTGAAAGGAGGAAGTATTAGCAGCAGATTGTGTGGATGTTTGAAGGAAACACCAACACCAACTGGATAAAATCAAAGTATTAGGTGGAGGACAGAGGATGGTGTGTTAAGCCATTTAGCTTTTGTGGATCAGTAGTACAATGGTGGTGAATAGAGAACGCTGTTCTTTATGCTGTAGGCCAACATAACACTGCAGACCAACACCAGGAACTAGCAGAAAAATGGGAAGAAAGAGAGAGAGAGAGAGAGAGAGAGAGAGAGAGAGAGAGAGAGAGGTGAAAACCAGAAAAAAACCCAGAAGATCAAAGTTTAGTGAATAAAAAAAGAAGACGGAGAGAATTCTACTCATCCCGCTCTAAACATCATCAGGAAAGACTTGTCTGCTTTGAGACAGATCAGACTTATTCAGCCACAGAGGTGTAGGATGGAGGAGAGAAAGAAGGGACAGTGGAGCAGATGGTAAAGGAGGAGGGAGAACAGGTACTGGTGGAGAGAGGGATGTAGGGGGGAGAAGTGGGGACAGGGCGGGACAGCTGCTGGCAAATAAAACCAGCACACACAGTAACTACGATCTACACAACACAAGAAACAGGGACAGACAGGCAGACAGAGGTCACAGGTGAAGAAGACAGAAAGAGAGAGACACAGAGAGACAGTGTGAGTGTACAGTCTAAATGTCTTAACCCTTTAAACCAGACACTAATTTAAAAATTAAACCGTATTCTAATGTAAACTAAACCCAAATCCCAACCCTGACTAAACCTAATCCCTACTCCAATTAATCCTAATCTCGACTCTGACTAAACCTTAAACCTGACTCTAATCCAGGATGATTCTGTCAATCATGTTCTAAAGATGAAATAATGTCAGTTCTGATTTGTTCTGCTTGAGGATTATTATTATTATTATTATTACTCACCAGAATGCCAGCAATCACCAGGAAAAAGGTCAGAACTGAAGAGGCCTGCAAGCCACTTGTAATCAGAGACAGGCAACTCTGCACACAGAGGTATTGTAACAATGGGTTAGACTTGGCGTGACAGGCATGGAGACAGAGGAGGATCCAAATGTTTGAAACTTTATTAAAGAGAGTAGTCTAAACAGACAGGGTCAACAACAGCAATCAGAATTATCCAAGGGAAGACAAAAGGGTAAGACAGAGAACAGGTAAAGGTCATGGCAGGCAGCAATCCTAAACAAGCTAAACGGTCCTAGGTCAAAACCGTGAAAATGTGCACACGGAACGTGGAACTACAGGCTAGCATCAACAAAACAAACAAGCAAGCTGTGTTTAAGACTGTGTCCCATTTATAGTCTTCCTGCTGGGAACAAGGAAGAGTTGGATATTGGTTCCCAGACAGGGGCTTCTGGAAACTGTAGTCCAAAGCTAAACATTCTTGGAAGGCGTGGTGCACTCTGGTGGTGAGTGGGAGGAATGACTGGGACTGGATACTTTACAGGTATCGACCAAATATTAGTATTTATCCAGCAACACTGTCTGACGAAAAGAGAATAAAAAAAATGACTAGCTTACGTTCCTCAGAAGCATAACCTCATTCAGCTAAGAAATATCAACTCACTTCAGAACCAGAGCTTAGTTTAGCTAATGAGTACCTCAGAACCAGTGTTGGTAAAGCTGGTTTTGGATCGAATGGCTACTTCATGCAGTTGTGTAAAATGAAAATGAAAAATAAAATGATAGAAAACCCTGAACACAGATATTCAGTGGGTGGGGCTTACAGAAGAAGTGGAGATAGGAATTCCCAGTATGGAGGTCTGCTGTGGACAGATGTTGGTGATACCCATGATGGTCTGCATGGTTCCTCCCAGGCCACAACAGTCAAACTGTTGACATGTGCACACACACACACACACACACACACACACACACACACACAGGCAAGTTGGATTATCGGCTATTAAACATATTTGTATATACATGTGTGTGTGTGTGTGTGTGTGTGTGTGTGTGTGTGTAAGTCATACAGCATTGTGAAACAGTTTGAGGAGGAAGGCTCGGATAATGTCTCCTTTGATGAGGTACTGGGCGTAGATGGTGGCGTAAAACTCTGCAACGTGGCTTGAGAACTGAATTGAAACACACACACACACACACACACACACACACACACACACACACACACACACACACACTCAGCCTCCAGCTAAACAAACAAGAGCAGCTTTATTGATGTTACGCTGAAGCTCAGGTACCTCTTTGTTATTAACGAAGGCCACGCCCCCTCCGATGGCGGACGCTGCGGCGAGCAGGAACAGCAGTGAACAGTACTGCAGGGGGAGACATGCACGAGAAAATAGGGTAAATTCTATGATGAGGGATGTCATGACACCATCCAGAGAGTCCCGGCCAACAGGAAGTTCTCCGCAGGTAAAAAAGAAACATGGGAATTTTATCCGGAATTCATTGGTAATTTCTGTATTTAGCCAAAAGTTAGACTTTGTTTACATTTTAAACAATAAAAGTGATGGTGGATTTGTGTTTTACTGTCCAGTTCAGACGTTATTTCTGTTTTACACAGTTATGGAAATACTGCCGAACTGCTGGTGAGATTAATGCTGTGTTTTCACCCTGAGCAGTGGAAATGACCCCGGGTTTCTTTTCAGTTCGGGGGCGGGGCTTACTTGCTACTTCATCACCCTCTTATCTTTTAGCTCAAGGAGTATACACTGTCGTGTGTGTGTGTGTGTGTGTGTGTGTGTGTGTGTTTCTCACCACACTGAGCGTAGATTTATTTTCGCTCCAAGAACCGCAATCTCCAACCACAGCAGTGATGAGAATCACCACAGCAATGGCAATGCACAACCCCAGCACTGAGAGAGAGATTAGAAAGGGTTAGATGGATGGATGGATGGATGGATGGATGGATGGATGGATGGATGGCCAAACTATTTGGACACATGACTTTTCCACCCATACATGCTGGTGACACAGACTGTTAGCCCCACTTCACTAAGTGGCTGAATGAATCTCCACAAGCACACTCCAAAATCTAGTGGAACATCTTCCTAGAAAATTGAAGCTTATTATAAGAGAAAATGGAGATGAAATGGGGAATGTGATGATCAAAAAGAAACACAGCACTCTGATGCTCAGGTGTCCACCATAGTCTGGCAATGCAGTATATATAGATGTGGGATTTAATAAGGAAAAGAACGTACTGAAGATGAAATGGTTTGTCTGCAGTTCCCCGGGAATGTCGGCACTTAAGCGCAGATACAATGCTCCTGCTAACAGCCCTAATCCCAGCAACTGAGAGAAGGGAAGAGACGGAGTTAAACCTTTAAACCTTTAAAGATCAATTTTCATGATTAGGAATATGAATATTAATAAGTTGCTTACACTGAAGAGGATGTTGAACAGGATGACGATCCATTTGCAGATCTGTCCACATCCACTTAACGCCATGATGATTACAGCTGCTGTCACACACCTGAGGGCAGAGGACACATAATCAGCATCACTCATTAAGACTTTATTACAGTTTAATCAGCACTGAATTTAATGCCATTTTAAGCTGCAAACACGTTTAGCAAAACAATATCCATCACTAACTACACAAATATAACACTAAAAGAAAGATTTAGTGAGGGGCAGACTGGGCATCAGATGAGGAATCAGTGACACTCATTTCTGCTCCACCCTAAACCAGGTTCTGGAACCAGTTTAAAGCAAGAACTTTTCTTGGTAATGAAAAATTAGAAACTTCATTCAGCTGCTATGAAAATGGATAAACTGTGCACATAAAAATGGGGTGAAAAAACTATATTTCTGTTAAATACATCACTAAATATTCCCTTTTTCTGAACCATAAAATCAAAAGTCAAAAAACAACACAAAGAAAAAGCTAGCTTTAGAAACCCCACAAGTGGGTCCATGGTACTTTCCTGAGTGATAGAGACACATCTGTGGACTGTTTCAACTTTTTTTCAGTTCCTGCGCTGCGGATAAACCAACAAAGGTTTCAAACTCAGAAGCTTCACGTGGAACTCACGTGGAACAATGTTTCAAAAAGAAGATGTTGAATCAGATCTGAGTGAACACATTGTACCCTTCCTTCTAAACCAATCTAACCACAGCTTGCGCAAATAGGATGGAAACCACACGAACGCTCGTACACGCAACAGAACAAAACCAGAGGAGGAGGAGTCTGTTTCCATCCCTGACAACAACAACGTACCAAAACACTCAGCAGCTCCACAGTCAAAATGATTCTTTTATCTGCATGCATCCTTCCATTATTTTAATTTCTCTGATATATCCGTAATGTGACAATCATTCATACTTTTTATCCATTTAGAGCTACATTTAGCCCTCTCACTTCTGATATAGCAGCTATATTAATATTAAAATACATTTTAATATTTAAATAAGACTGAAAGGTGCTCGTCTTCCTTCTGAGCTAATCCTACGCTGGATTTGACTACCAGATCCATCGTTCTGATCGCCGTGGGCAGGACCTGACACCCGGGTAGAAGGATTTGTACAAATGTCATTCTCCATTCCTCTTTTCTACTCCAGCAGAAATCTAAAAACACTTTTTCAGACAGCAAAAAAGAATCCAAAATTAGACTTCCAGATTAATCGAAAACATTGTAAAGAATAAACTCCACCTTGGTCTGAACCTAAACCACCACAAGTGTGTAGTTATTGAAAGCAGTGTTTTACAGTCACCCTTTCTAGCCTGCAGAGGTGCTGAATATGAGTGGGTTTAATACTTCAGTAATGAGTAAGTAATTCCTAATCAAACACCGAAAGAACAAAACTTGGCAGTAAATACGTCTTCCCTCGTCCGGTATTTCCTCCCTAAATAAAAGTGTTCGATTCTACAAAAGTTTGCTCAGAAACACATTCGGTCTTTATGTTTTGGAATGTTTTGGGTTCAGCCTTCCTGTAACCCTGATGTAACATTTGCAGATATAAGAACCTTCAATTGTTTTGTCTGAAATGTTTTGTAGAGAAAACATGCTGCAACCTGCTGAACAGAACCTGCTGAACACATCACCGAACTGAGCAATGCACAATGACAAAGCAGGAAGACTTTGGCACTTTGTGTGTGAATTTGTGGGAAGAAATGAAATGTGAAGTGAGAGATTAAAGATTCTGCAGTACCTTCTGGTTGGTTTTAAAAATCATACCTTCAAACTTTCCATTACACACCAGAGTTCTTAAAAACCAATCCCTGACCACCAGAGGGCTAAAAAACCAATCCCTGACCACCAGAGGGCTAAAAAACCAATCCCTGACCACCAGAGGCTAAAAACCAATCCCTGACCACCAGAGGGCTAAAAAACCAATCCCTGACCACCAGAGGGCTAAAAAACCAATCCCTGACCACCAGAGGGCTAAAAAACCAATCCCTGACCACCAGAGGGCTAAAAACCAAAACTGACCACCAGAGGGCTAAAAAACCAATCCCTGACCACCAGAGTTGTTAACTACCCCCCACTGTTATTGGGTTAACATTCTCTTAATGGTGACGTTTCTTCACCTGACATCACCTTCTCTCTCTCTCTCTCTCTCTCTCTCTCTCTCTATCTTTCTCTTCCTGTTTCTCTCTCTCCCTTTCAATCTCTTTCATTCTTTTTCTCCTCTCTCTCCCCATTCTCTTTTCTCTATCTGTTTATTTTTCTTCTCTCTCTCTCTCTCTCTCTCTCTCTCTGCCTTCATATCTCTCATCATCTCTCCCGTTTCCTTCGCCCTCATTCTCTCTCTCTCTCATATTTCTCTCACTCAATCTTTCATTCTCATTCCCATTCTCTTTCTTTACCTCTCTCACTTATTTTCTCTCTTCCCTTCTCTCAACCATTCTTTCTTTCCCCATCGTTCGCTCTCCCCCTCCCCTCTCAGCACCAGGTAATGGGCCGTGTTCCAAATCGTGTCTCCACAGTGCAGATGTTCAGAGGCGGTTGTGTCCTAATCCTCCCTGCAGACACACTTTATCCTTCACTACTCTGGGACATTGCCCCTTTTGTTGAAGCTTTTAACGTCGCTATTAGCTGAAAACACGCACACACACACACACACACACACACGTCGCCTTTACACATGAACCCGGTTGAGTCGCGTGCGCTCTGTTACTTACCGACCTGAAAGTCTGGAGTTTTCTCTGCTAATGGATGCGCGCGCGTGCGACTGTTTTTATCTCTGTGTGCTCTTTACTGCAGCTGCAGAGTGTGTGATCTGTTCGGAAACACACACACACACACACACACACTGTGATTGGTCATGTCTGGTGGGGTGGAGGAGTGTTTCAGAGGAAAATGAAAGCGATCTCAGAAGTGAAACTGTCCTTAAAGGAGAGAAAGCAGGTTTTAGGTGGTTTGGGATTCACAATGAGTGTGTGTGTGTGTGTGTGTGTGTGTGTGTGTGTGTGTGTGTGCCGCGGTGTTCCTCACAATTCCAACATCATTCATATAATTACTATACAGTCATTATTAATACTGCCCCAGGCTACACGGCTATTACAGCTTATCTCCTTACACACACACACACACACACACACACACACATACACACACACACACACACACACACACACATACTATTTTTTATGTATTAAGTAGACTTTGTCTGGCAAACAAGTTGTAGCATGGTTTAAAGGAACTCATCTTTTCCCTTGTGCTATGGTGAATAAATAAATAAATAAATAAATAAATAAATAAATAAAACAGAATTCCTCTACACAAATGTTCTGCCTCTGACAAAAGTAGTGTTTGTAAGGACATACCCGCTTTATCAGGACACTGGTTTAACAATACACCAACTACTGTGTGGCCCTCAGAAAAAAGGTTTGATTGCAGCTGATCTAAGATGTTCTGGATTTTGAGCACCACACTGAGATGTAGTATTTCTGGTTCCTGTAATGGCAGAAAAAAGAAGCAGTTTTTATTCACTAACACACATTCCTTTCTTTTACTGAGGAAAAGTGTCAGTGCATCCACCATGTGTTTTCCTCTGATCTAAACTCTGCTGAAGTGGCTGCAAAGTTTCTGTTTCTGTTCATGAAGAACAGCATTATCTCTGTCCTGGAAGCTTTTTACTAGCATTTCTGATACTTCTCCATCACCTGTAATGGAGAAACAGAATTCTTCTTACAAGTTTGGTTTTCGCAAGCTCTGCATAACTGTGTGGTGATGGCGCTTTGCTCATTTTTCCAAATGACGTCTCTGCAGTTGTCTCAAGGTGTTTGTGAAGAACATCATGAGTAAATGGCAGAGTCACTGAGTTGGTAAATTTTGCTTCACTGAGTGTGGGAAATGAGCTCTGACCACTGTATGGTATACAGATTTTTAAATGTCTGGGTTGACTTGATTAGCTCTTCATCCTCTGCCATTAAAGCTCTACAATACAAGATCTCACAAACCTTTTGTAAAGTTTGCCCCAATTTTAATGCTAGGCTTGCAGTTTGGTAACAGTTCCTTTCTTCGTCGTAGCCAGACACGGTCTTGACAGCTTGAACAACATTTGGAAAGTTGGCAGGTTTTACAGCTTCCTCAAGGTTGTGCATGCAAGACTCACTGCGCAGAGCTGATGAAAAATCTTCAGATTTCACGAAGCTTCTGACGGATATATTCATGCTTGGTGGTGTCATTTCCATGTTTATTAAAAAAAGACTGTGCTAGTTGAAGGATGCAAAAGTCATTCCGTAATAAATAGGCAACCTCATCTTGTTTCATTACGCTGAGGAGCTTCCATACCCCTGGAGATATCTGTTGTGGGAATGTAGACTCTGCAATGGCTGCCAAACCCAAAACCCTGGTCCTACCATGGTGTTCACTGAGATTCTAGGGTTAGGGTTAGGGTTAGGGTTCAGGAACATGTTACTGGGTTTAAAGAACATGTTCTTACATGCTGCCATAGATTTTTACAAACAAACATCACTTTTTGCTGTACTAGGTGCTATGCAATGCGTAAACTTTTTGGAAACACAAGTTCTGGTTGGTCTTCTTCTTACTTTGAGCATCCCAGTTCCTTTCTTTACCACATTAAAATTATGCTGATAGATGCCCCTGTTTCTAAGTTTCTCCAGCAGTTCTTTACCTTCTTTTGAGTTCTTTGGCAATGACAGTGCTTTTGCAACCTCAACGTCTGCCATATGTGTTTTTTCAAATAGCGAGAGACTTCGACTGTGGTTTTCCACAGACGTAACAAGAACTTACAGAAGAAATTACAGACACTCATCAGCTATAGCCACTTTATCTACCTTTAAGGATTCCTCAATATCTCCATGTAAATCACTTCCACCAACTGCCTCTTCTACTTACATTTGAAAGAATGAAACTGTCTGATCCACTGCCTGATGCTGCGGCATTTGATTTTCTTTGGGTTTCTGACACTTGTTAACCGGAACTTTCGCTGAAAGATTATCTGAGCATTGTGCAAAGCTTGCTTCATCAGACTCTAAATCAGTCAACGGTTTCTCATCAAGTAAATCAGGTTCTTCACAAGAGCCTTATCTGGTGTTTAAACACATTTTGCTCTTGTTTGCAACATCAGGAATCTTGAAATAGATAGTGTTGGAACTCAGAACCCGTCTCTGAGCAGACAAATCACAGGTGGATTCTTTGTTGCAGATGATTCCTAATAAAACACTCTTAATAATAATACAATTAAATCGCTCATAGAAGCTGGTCACTCAATCACATTAAAATGATCACACACACACACACACACACACACACACACACACACTCTTCACACATTTATATTTATACCCCGGGGTCACATGACACCTTTCTTTTTTTTCTCATTCTTCACCCTAGCAAATTCCCCTTATTTCTTTTCACCTTCTTTTTCTTGTATTGTCCACTTCCCCGTCTCTCTGAAACTCGCTTCTCCACCCTTCCTGTGATTCCATAGTTGGGTTTCCTGTTCACCTCCATTACCCTTATTTTCAGCCTTTCTCTGTTATAATTAAAAAGTATTTGTATAAAACCTTCACTCCCTCAGGTACAGCTTCATCTAAACAGCATTATAATGCAGACGTTGAAATGTGCAGACGTTCAAATGTGTGTGTGTGTGACGTTCAAATGTGCAGACGTTCAAATGTGTGTGTGTGTGTGTGTGTGTGTATGTGTGATCTCATTGTAATGATCTCATTGTTAACTAACTCAGTTATTTTCCAGTAGGTGCTTTTTTCCTTGTAAGTCACAAAACAGTGACTCAGTCTGTTCTGAGAAACAGCTGTGATCTTCTGACTGTAGAAAAAAAAAGATCCAGATAAACAAACCGCCAGCAGGGTGAGGAGCATTTGCAGGACTTGTGGAGATTTTTTGGTCAAAAATTTCCCTCTCAATCTTCCTCCTCAATTAGTGTTTTAAATTTGACAACTTCTGCATATTATAGACTTTAGCCAGAAGAAGATGAACAAGACCAAGGACAAGAAGGAAACAAGACAGTTTTATTGAAAATACAAATATTACTGCATTCTACCCCAAATAATTCCACACAGACATTCACATTACTTCTGCGTTAGTGAAGATGAACATTGGGGATGGACAGTGGAGGTGGATATTGGAGGTGGATTGTGGAGGTGGACAGTGGAGGTGGGTATTGGAGATGAATATTGGGGATGGACAGTGGAGGTGGATATTGGAGGTGGATTGTGGAGGTGGACAGAATAGGTGGACAGTACAGTTGAATTGTGAAGGTGAACAGTGGAGGTGGGTATTGGAGATGAATATTGGGGATGGACAGTGGAGGTGGATATTGGAGGTGGATTGTGGAGGTGGACAGTGGAGGTTAATGGAGAACAGAATATTTAGACTACATTATTTACATGAGCACATTCACATGCAACATCATGAATTATAAATGATCATAAGTGAGAGTATAAAATAATAATAATAATAATTATAATAATAATAATTATAATAATAAAACAAAGAATATATTCATACATTTACATCAATAAAAGTATTTTCTATTCAGAAAGAGGGCGTGGCATCTTTTAGGAACAGGGCCAGAGAGAAAGGCAGAGAGAAGAAAAAAGAGGCGGGATTTAAATGATGCCGTATTTGGCGAGGTCGCTGAGCTCCATGTCTCCAAAAGCCTCCCAGGGGCACACCACCGTGAAATCTGAGTGGGGGGGGCAGCAGAGAGGGGGGAAGAGAAGAGAGGTGGAGAAAAGTGGGGTATCAGGATGGGGGACATTTTTAATAAAAAAATTGAAAAGGGCAAAGAAAAGAAAAGTGGGGCAAAATAAAGGGTGATGGGAAAAAGTGAGAGGAAATAAAAAAAGTAAATGGAGAGAAAAAGAGTGGGCTGTTAAAACCAGTTTGTACAGTGTGTGTGTGTGTGTGTGTGTGTGTGTGTGTGTGTGTGTGTGTGTGTGTGTGTGTGTGTGGGGGACATAACTGACAATACATACCCGTGCCGAGCCCTTCCATTCCTGGAATGTCATCACCAAACCTAATAAAACAGAAGTTGCAGTTAGCAAACACACATTGATCTAGAATGGCAATTTCAAGTGTGTGTGTGTGTGTGTGTGTGTGTGTGTGTGTGTGTATGTGTGTGTGTGTGTGTGTGTGTGTGTGTGTGTGTGTGTGTGTGTGTGTGTGTGTGTAAACGTACCCTTTCTGGCCAGGTTTAGGTGCCTTGCTCTTAAATGTGCGTGTTTGTCTCTGTTTGAATTTGGGCGGCCCTTTCTTCGGCGTGGTTGGGCCAACTCCGCCTGCTGGAGCTGATAATGCACTTCCTGCAGGGGGTGCAGAGTTCATCCTGATCCTGAGAGAGAGAGAGAGAGAGAGAGAGAGAGAGAGAGAGAGAGGAGAGAGAGAGAGATGTTTTTATATCTCCTGCTGCCTGACCTTCAGTGTAAGTTAAATACTAATCTGGATTACACACTACTCTAAGAATTAAGATTTCTCTGTGTGTGTGTGTGTGTGTGTGTGTGTGTGTGTGTGTGTGTGTGTAGGCTGATTGAAGTAGGCAGCAGATGTCATTTACTGGATTACTAAAGATTACTCTGGGCCGGCTCCAGATCTTCCTGAGGAACCTTCACATCCTGTTTTTTTTTTACTTTGAAACCACATTTCAGTCAGTTACAGTAAAATGCTGAGAGACCTGCTGCTGAGCCAAGTGCTGCTAAAAGCTCTCCATGTGGCATGTAGGCACCTCCTCAGCCTCTCCATCTCTGCATATTTAAATCATGACTAAATCCTTCACTCCTTCAACCAATCCCACAGTCTTGATTAATCCAACTTAAAAGGTCAAATGTTGCCAGATTGATGATTATAAAGTATGCTAATGTGCTGAGGTTCTCATCCAGCTGCATTTTAAGTAGGTTTTTGAAAACCAACTGTTTAGCCACTATGGCTTCCCAGAAAACATCATGCGAGATCAGCTTCCATGATTAGCCTCTTATTTACAGTCCTGTAAGTATGGAAAGCTGGTAATCGTGGTCACCTTCACCTTTAGAAAGTGAGGTGACCCAGAAGAGGTTTTCTTATGTTTTTTTATCATAACCACGAGAGTTTCACTTCCTACACTGCTCAGAACAAATCCAAAAATTGGTCAGCAGGATGCACCTGATTTGAATGCGCTATGAGGTTTGGGTTCTCAGGTCTTTCTCACAACCTGACACAAAGAGCCGTGTCAGCTGTAGAGGAACGGTGTGGAAATGTAGTAAGACTGAGCAAGAACCATGATGTCACAATAAACAGAATGACAAGCGGTGTTGAAACCCCTGTGTTAAGGTTCCTCTGATGCTATCACAACTGACTTGCAAGCTCTTCATCATGTCTTAGCTAAACTGTTTGAAGACATTCTTACATGACCTGCAAATTAGCTATGTGAATATTTCTCTGGAATTCTTGGGAATGCATATAGACTGAGAACTCTCACACACATCATATAAGTCCTTACAGAAACACGCTCATGTCCTAGAACAAGTGTCACTTTAATCAGTTGGTCTTCACTTTGTTGTTATAGATCTTCAAGATCTTCATGATTCCCTGGTGAAATTATTTCTGTTTCCTCCTGCCTGCTCCATGGAGTCAACACTGTGAGAACCCACTGAGAATTTAAAAGCATTGTGATGTGAAGCTAAACAGTGGACATGGTGGTGGTGAGGAACCCTTCCCTGCCCTGCCCTGCCCTGCCCTGCCCCACCCTGCCCTGCCCTGCCCCGCCCGCCCTGCCCTGCCCTGGCACACTTAACTGTACCTACACCATTCATATTGCCATAAATGTACCATCATTCTATAGAGATGCACTTCCCCACCTGGGAAGTGAAAACATTTGCTCTACCCTTCTGGACCAAAAGTGCTTAAAAGCATGAGGATCCTGTACTCCACCTAAACCACACAATACTGATGACAACTGTCCAGTTTAAGGAGACCAGAATTGAGCAGGTGTTGGAGCAGTATACTGACATTTTAGATCTTTGACCATGAAATTGTCTATCCATTCTTAGCGATCTTTTGCCTCTTTTGTGCCACTCATCCAGAAACCATGGTATCTACCTCCAGCCCATGCTAACCCAGCTGAACATCTGGAGGAAAACGCTAACCGCACAGTAATATGATCATCTATTATCTCTGATTGACAGGAGAGAACGTGCTCTCGTCCTTCTCACTCAGGCCATGTTTTTGTGGGTTACACACACACACACACACACACACACACACACACAGACACAAACACAAACACACTACACAATACACACACACACAAACACACTACACAATACACACACAAAAACACACACACACACACACACACACACACACATACACACACACACACACACAAACACACTACACAATACACACACACATGGATTTTAGTACTTCAGGTGTGTATGATACTCTTACCTGTTGCAACGTTCGTCTCACTGGTAGTGTGTAGAAGACAGCAGTGTGTGTGTGTGTGTGTGTGTGTGTGTGTGTGTGTGTGTGTGTGTGTGGACTGTATAATAATCCGAGATCCTCAGTCTGTTTCTTTTATAGGCGACTCCTGATCCCTCAATCCTTCTTAACTAATCATGAAGTCTCAGAATCAAACAAACACCCTCCTCCTCCTCCTCCTACTCCTACTTCTCCTCCTCCTCTTCCTCTTCCTCCCCCCCCTCATCTTCCTCCTGCTCTGGATGAGAAAAAAGAAAAACGTGTAAAGGTGTGATGTTCTGGTGTAAACAAAAACACATTCTATTTGTATATTTGTGCTGAAAAGCCGTGTAAACGACAGAAACAGAGTTTAGCCAATAACAGAGAGGAATATAAAGAGGAAAAAACAGGAAGTACATCAAAAATAAAATTCTGTATAGATGTATTACCGGTATATATAATAGTGTGTGTGTGTGTGTGTGTGTGTGTGTGTGTGTGTGTGTGTGTGTGTGTGTGTGTGTGAAGTGGGTTATTATTAGCTAATTGGCTGAAGCCTTTTGCGTCAGTAACCACAACGTTGCGTGTGTGTGTGTGTGTGTGTGTGTGTGTGTGTTTGGCAGCTTGGCTCTGTAAACACACTGTTATATAACATACTCAGACCCTCACATGTTTTGTGTTTGAATCAAATTAGTGAAAATAGAAAACACACTTCAGAGAAACGGTAATGTTGATGTGCTGCTCTCTGATTGGTCAGAAATGGTTGATGAAGGTTTATATGAATGTGTTTGTTCTGATTGTAACAATACTGTTTTCTCGTAAATGGTTTATGACCCTGATTATGTTTGCTGCTGTTTTTTTTGGCAGCTTTTCTTTGTGAGGTATTGATTTGTGAGGGATTGTGCAGGTGTGTAACCTCAGGTTCGTACCTCGGGGAAACAGCACACGCAAGGAAAAGAAAGAGGAAATGAATATAAAATATTTAAAAATGTCAGTTTCATATCATTTATTAAACATGATGAGTCGTTACAGAAGATAAACTCAGACATTTCTTGCATTTTTTTTAACCAATTTTTTTTATTTTATTAGAAAAAAAAGTAAATAAAATAAGATAAAAAACAACGCGAAAAGAAAATTATTAGCAAATTAGTCAACAGTAACGTCAAATTGCTTGTGTTGTGTCGAATTGTTCTGGTTTCCGTTTCCCGTATTTTATCTTCCAGTGTTTGGGATTAACTTTTATTATTTAAAGGATATAAAGGAATTTCCATTTTTAATTCTGCATTGTGTGTGTGTGTGTGTGTGTGTGTGTGTGTGTGTGTGTGTCTGTTTCGCTCTGAAACATCTAGAAGCAGTTGTAGGAAGTAAACGGATAAAGTTGGTAAATCTGTAATCTTGTTTCAAGCATTAGCATTTGCATCTCACACTCACGCACACACACACACACACACACACACACACATACACACACACACACACACACACACACACACACACACACACAGATTAACAGTTGTAACTGACTGGCGATAAATGTGTGAATGTAAATGTTGGTACTATGACTGGTAAAGGGAGAGAGGGAGCTGATATGATGGAGAGGAGAAAGGTAGAGATGTTGTGTGTTCAGGAGACCAAGTGGAAAGGGAGTAAGAGCAGGAACATTGGAGGTGGGTTTAAACTGTTCTATCATGGTGTGGATGGAAAGAGAAATGGTGTAGGGGGGATTCTGAAGGAAGAGTACAGTAAGAGTGTAGTGGAGGTGAAGAGAGTTTCTGATAGAGTGATGATCGTGAAGGTGGAAGTTGAAGGGGTGATGATAAATGTCATCAGTACTTATGCTCCACACGTGGGCTGTGAGATGGAGGAGAAGGGGCATTTCTGGTGTGATTTAGATGAAGTGGTGGAGAGTCAATCTAGAAAAGAAAAGGAGCTGCATTGTGTGTTTGTGGATTTAGAGAAAGTGTAGGACAGGGTGGAGAGAGGAGTTGTGGTATTGTATGAGAAAGTCTGGTGTGGCAGAGACGTATGTGAGGGTGGTGCAGGTAATTGGTTTAAAAGAGGCAGATGTAGAGAACAGAGTAGTATGGGGACGAATAATCTGCTGTGGTGACCCCTAATAGGAGCAGCCGAAAGAAGAAGAAGAATTAAGTATTTGTACACAATTTACAAGTCAGACACTCTGGAACCTCTGGATCACACTGACTTCAATACACTCTGAGATGAATTTTTCTAACTCTTACTGTAGATTAGATTCGGGTTTCTCTGGCATCATTATCATTGTACAAAATGTTTTAAAATGATTTCCAATTCTTCCAAAGATTTGGCTGTAAAAAGCCAAAAATCTGTTTCCACAGGAGATTATACTGTGTGTTTCTCAGTAATGAATCTGCTCACTGACACAGACCATGGTAGGTATCTTCAGGACCATGACCTCACACAACCCAGCATGTGTCATCTGAATGCCACCTGCTGGTCAAAAGTTACAATAACAGGCTACATTTACATTTATGGCATTCGGTATACTATTCCCTTATCCCGAGCATGGGAGGTTTAAGGGCCTTGCTTAAGGGCCCAGCAGTGGCAGCTTGGTGGTGGTGGGATTTAAAGTTGTGACTTTCTCAATGCCTTAACACTTAGCTACCGCATGCTAAACATCCCTACATCAATGCAAGTTTTATTCTTGCTGCTACACAAGATTGTGTCCGATCTTGACCAGATTTGGATCGGATCACCTTAATCATTCTGAACTTTCCTCCTACAGTCAGAGAATTTACATCTGTCTGATCACTTTATACACAACATGAGTGAACCTACAAATCACACACGAATTGCTTTGATTAAATGTTATGATTCTGATTTCATGTCATTGATTAGAGAACAGCTGTATTACATCTGTGAATGTGCAGCTCAAAAGAGAAAAAAAAAGAGTCTGGATGCCTAAAGAGAAAAAAAAAGAGTCTGGATGCCTAAAGAGAAAAAAAAAGAGTCTGGATGCCTAACGAGAAAAAAAGAGTCTGGATGCCTGGAACCCGAAAATGCTGCTTGCTTCTGTAATTGAGCTCAAAAACACCTTCCTGAGAACCAGGTTCATTATGCCCACTAGGTGTCACTGTTGTATGATTGTTTAAACTCTCCATATTTGTATTTGATTATTTTTCGCTACAGGTGAAGTAACAGCACTCCTACATCTTTATTACAATTTTCTAACTGTTAGAAAATGTTCCTGCTTTAGACCCTCATCACCATCATCATCATCATCATAAACATCACCATCATTATCATCATCATCATCATCATAAACATCACCATCATCATCATCATCATCATCATCATAAACATCACCATCATCATCTTTATCATCATCATCAATACTCGCCATCATCATCATAATCATCACCTTCATCACCATCATCATCTTTATCATCATCATCAATACTCGCCATCATCACCATCACCATCATCATCATAAACATCACCATCATCATCATCATCATCATCATCATCATCATCATCATCAATACTCGCCATCATCAACATCATCTTCAATATCATCATAATCATCAACATTTTGTATCTATTATACAGACAGAAACAGAGAGAGACTCCAGTTTAAACACTAAACCTGACTCTAAACTGGACTAAACCTCTGAATGTGATTAGTATCAAACCCTGAAACTGATGCTGACTCTCACCTCAGACTGTGGGTACGAGAGAGAATACAGAAACAAAAGAAAGAACAGAGGAGTGGAATAAATAAAAGAGAAAGATAAATATCAGGGAAACAGTGAGTACTGTAATTTCCTGTTTAGAAAAAAAAGAAGGAACATTAAATCCATGAATACGACACACACACACACACACACACACACACACACACACACACACACACACACACAACTTTTTTAGATTTATATCCTCTTGTACATTTTAAACTACACTAGAATCTTTAAAAAATTTTACTGCCAATAGATGGCAGCACAAGGCTGCACTCACAGTCACAGGGAGCACCAACCTTCATAAGTCACTGAGCTAAAAGACATCGTCCTGTGTAGCTGGTCCTGTTCTGACCATGTGAGTTACCACATCTGCTATTTCATCATGGATATTAGATTTATTTATTTAAATACATTGTTATTTGCACTTCTGTTCAGAGTTTCTATTTCTGTTTTGATATGTTTAACTGCATATCATTGGACCTGTACTTGAACTCTGGACAATCTATTCTCAGGTTTAGGACCTTCATCACCTCTGTATTGTTACTGTGAAAATGATGGTGAATCAGAGCGAGTGCGTTAATATAAACCTGCAATACTGTCAGAGCTGCTGCTATAGAGAACTAATCACCATCTGACCAATCAGAACTCAGCAACACTGCTGAATATTCCTTTTGCTTTTATTATTATTATTATTATTATTATTATTATTATTATTACTATTATTATTATTATTATTATTATTATTATTATTACTATTATTATTATTATTATTATTATTACTACTATTATTATTATTATTATTATTATTATTATTATTATTACTACTATTATTATTATTATTATTATTACTACTACTATTATTATTATTATTATTATTATTATTATTATTATTACTATTATTATTATTATTACTATTATTATTATTATTATTATTATTATTATTATTGAAATGTATCTAAAAGATTGAGATGTTTGACTGATGGTCACATGGATATAAATTCTATATAAAGATTTTTTATTTATTACAGATTTTCTGTTAAATTCTGCACACAGCTGAATTCAAGTGTGTGTGTGTGTGTGTGTGTGTGTGTGTGTGTGTGTGTGTGTGTGTGTGTGTGTACTTTGTCCTTCTGCACATCTGTTTCACAGATTTTTGTCATGTGTATCGTTACTGCTGTGGGTTTTTTATAGAATCACTACACAATGAGAAACGCTGGAAATAAAAAAACCGTGTTAGTGTGTGCAGCTGATTTTCTACTTAACACACTTCAAAAATACAAACATGTCGTTCATTATTACACTTAGTCCATCTTTTAACATTTCTGTGTGTGTGTGTGTGTGTGTGTGTGTGTGTGTGTGTGTGTGTGTGTATGTGTGGAGGGGGCAGTTTTTCAGATGGCTATAATGGGTCTCTTAAAGGGAAAAACAGCCATTAAATGGGAATGGGGAGTTTGGCAAGACTTTGCAACACATTACACATTAAGCAGTGTGTAATCAGAAACAGGGATCATTAAGTGTCCAACACTGACATTTTGGTTAAGAGGTATTTTGCCTGAATGCAAAAGAATGTGTGTGTGTGTGTGTGTGTGTGTGTGTGTGTGTGTGTGTGTGTGTGTGTGTGTGTGTGTCATTTCAGTTAAATTCCAGTTTCAATTCAATTCTGGTGCATCCCATTTCTGCAATCATTGCTGAGATGTTCCTACACCCTGACTGGAGTCTACCTGTGGAAAAGATTATTGATTGGACCTGATTTGTAAAGACACACACCTCTCTGTAAACACCAAGCCATGAGGTCAAAGGAACTGCTGCAGAGCTCAGAGACTGGATTGTTGAAGGCACAGATCTGGGAAAAAATCTACAAATATACAAATATACAGAAGATTCCCAAGAGCACAGTGGCCTCCATAATTCTCCAAGAGCTGGTCACCCAGCCAAACAGAGCAATCGGGGAGAAGGGCCTTAGTAAGAGAGGTGACCAAGAACCTGATTATCACAACCATCAATGCAGCCCTCCCCTCAGTGCAAAACCCACAAAGCCTGCTTTAGGTTTATCAACAGGCCTCTAAAGGAGTCTTTGAGGAACAAGATTCTCTGGTCAGATAAAACCAAGAATTAACTGTTTGGCATGAATTCTAAACATTGTGTCTGGAGGACACCAGGCACTGCTCATTACCTGCCTAAAACCATCCCAACAGTGAAACATGGTGGTGGCAGCATCTCCTGCTCATGCTTCTCATCAGCAGGAGCTAGGCATCTTGTTAGAACTGAAGAAACATCTGGTGGAGCATTGAGCATAGTAACCTGTTTTAGTCTGCCCAACATCTGAAGCTGGGGAGATAATTCAGCTTTCAGTAGGACATTGTTGAGTGGCTCTTGAGAAAAACAGTAAATGTTTTATAGTTGCTCAGTCCTGATTTCAGTTTTATTCATTTTATTTGAAAACTGCATTTAAAAAGCATCGCTCAGTCGACCTGGGGAACCTGGAGCACATCTGCTTAACTTCTACACTGTGTGCAAATCTGCTGCATATGTACACCAAAAGCACACACACCCAGCCATCTGCATAATATGATTTAACAGACAAGGCTTCTTCTGTTGCTCCATGGTCTAATTTTGAAGTCTAATGGAGCAGTTTTGGGTGGTGTAGAGGATCAGCATGGGCTCTTTGGCCACTCTGCAGATCCATATGCAGCTCGCTGTTATGCTCTGTGTGTTTAGAGCCAGCATTAACTTCTGTTGGATTGGATCAGACAGGTAAGCCTTCGCTTCTCACACGCATCAGTGAGCCTCAAGTGTCCATGACGCCGTCACTGTTCTCCTTCATTAAACCACTTTTGTTAAAAAACTTACCCCTGCATACTGGGAGAAACCCCACAACACCTGCTGTTCTGGAGAAGCTCACAAGTCACTCAGATCCTTTCACTTGACGATTTGTCCTGCTTCCAACACCTCTACTTTAATAACTGCTGCCTGAAATATCTCACCTCTCTACAGTCATCCCTGCACTGCTCATGGACTCTTCAACAACATCTGTTTAACAACATCTGGTCTGCTGTTCAGTGACTGCTGGAGTTGAAAAGAATGCAGGTTGAAACCTACTGAGATGAGCCAAGGGGAGAGGGGCCAGGTCTTCAAGGTTGGTGTATGTTTGTGTGTGTGTGTGTTTGTGTGTGTAGGTGGCTTCCAAACTTGTACTGATTTTTTACCTTAGATCTCCACCAAAACCACAAACTTTAACCTTCAACACACACACACACACACACACACACACACACACACACACACACACACACACACACACACACACACACATTTGCTGACAAAGTGTTATATAAAAAACTGCCATGTGTGGTGGCGGCTTCACTGAAAAATCGGAATGTTCACTTGGTATAAAGAAATGCAACCACCCTATCTAACCACACAAACACACCCACACACACACACACACACACACACACACACACACACACACGCACACACACGCACGCACGCACGCACGCACACACACACACACTCACACGCACACGCACACATAGAGCAGTAACTTCTTTTGCTTGATATTTAACACACAATATATTTTCTCTCAATCAACTATTCAACCCTCATTCCAAAAAAGTTGGGATACTGTGTACGATATAAATAAAAACAGAATGCAATGATTTGTGAATCTCATACACACATTTTATCCGCAGTAGAAAAGAGAAAACATGTCACATGTTTACATTGAGAATTTATATCATTTGTATATAGACCCATATGTGTCTGATACAGGATTCTAGCTGATCAACAGTCTGTTGTTCATTTCATGATGTCCCAATTGGTAAAAGGTTTAGACTGCAGGCAGGTCAGTTCAGCACTCAGACTCGTCTACTACAAAGTCATGCTGTAGTAATAGATGCAAGATCTTCCCTGAAAAATAAATTTTTTGGATGGAAGCATTTGCTGCTCTAAAACCTGTATATAGTATTTAGCAAGTGCAAGCTGCCCATTCCACAGGCACTAATGCCCCACCATACCATCAGAGTCAGATGGTCCCTCTCCTCTTTAGTCCAGAGGATGTGGTGTCCATGAATTACAAAAATAAAAAAAAATACAATTCTGATTCTTCCAATAAGACACATAGCAGTTTTCCACTTTGCCTCAGTACATTTTAAATGAGCTTCAGCCAGAGAGGATGGTGGTGTTTCTGGATCATGTTCATGCATTCTTTTGCATGATAGAGATTTAACCTGCATTTGTGGATGACATGGCAAACTGAATTACATTCATCATTACAGAATCATAACTGTTTTAAATGCAGTGGCCCCTGAGGGCCCAAAGATCACGGCCATCCAGTATTGATTTTCACCCTGGTCCCTTGTGCACAGAGATTTTCTCCAAATTCTTTTAAACTTTTGATGATATGTTCTGTAAATGATGGGTTATTTAAAGTCTTTGCAATTTGATGTTGAGGAACATTATTCTGAAATTGTTCCACAGTTTTGTAGACACAGTCTTTCACAAATCAGTGAAGCTCCGCTTATCTTTACTTCTGAGAGTCTCTGCCTCTCTAAGATACACTATTTATACCCAATCATCTCACTGACCTGCTGCCAATCAGCCTCATAAGTTACTAAATGCTTCTCCATCTGTTTTATGTGAATAACATTTACTTTTTCAAGACTTTTGTTTTCCCGTTCCAGCTTTTTTGAGATGTTGCAGCATCAAATTCATTAAAATAACCAGAGATTTTCTTAAAATGGTACATTTCCTCAGTTTTTTTTAAACATTTCATATGTTTATCGTGAATAGAATTAATGAGTCCTTCATCCATTTTATATACAGATGCACCAAAACAATTCAACATCAGTTTGTCCCCGTTGAACCCATACAATTTACATTCCACACACACACACACACACACACACACACACACACACACACACACACACACACACACACACACACACACACACACACAGTTTGATGAGTCGCAGATAGACAAACATGCACCTGCATGAACATTTAAGAAACAAAGATTTTAATCTAAAATGAAACACACACACACACACACACACAGACACACACAAACACACACACACGCACACAGTTTGATGAGTCACAGATAGACAAACATGCACCTGCATGAACATTTAAAAATCCAAGATTTAAATCTAAAATGAAACACACACACACACACACACACACACACAAACACACACACACACACACACACACACACACACACACACACACACACACACACACACTTGCATTAAATATTTATACAAAACCCAAGAAACAAATCCTCAGAACAAACTCAGGAAATCTGGATTACTTTGTTATTCACTGCACAAGCTGTGTTTAAAATACGCTCAATGAACTTATTACTGACATATTATCACATTCCTTACACACACACACACACACACACACACACACACACACACACACACACACACACATATGCAGATCAGATCAGATCAGATATGGAAATCTCAAATAGTTGTAATAATTGCAAATATATATATATATATATATAGAGAGAGAGAGAGAGAGAGAGAGAGAGAGAGAGAGAGAGAGAGCATTTGTGTGTATGTGTGTGTCTATTTCAGTCTATTGTGTGTGTGAGTGAGTGTGTGTGTGTTTTAGCATGTGTGTATAAGCACATGCTTCTGTCTGTCTATTTCTGTGTGTCTATTTCAGTGTGTGTGTGTGTGTGTGTGTGTGTGTGTGTGTGTGTGTGTGTGTGTGTTAAAAATTACATAATTTTGGAATTCTCTCCAAGTGGCTCAGACCCTCCAAATGATGGCACACACACACACACACACACACACACACACACACACACACACACACACACACACACACACACACACACACACACACACACAGGGTGATAGACGCTACATTAACCTGTCCCACTGAGGTGAGGAATACAGACACTGGGACTATTCTTGATCTTCTGTGTGTTATTTTTGTGTTTTATGTTTCAGTTCTTTTTTGTTTGTTTTTTGTCTAGACAGCTTGAAGTAAACAAGTGTGAGGTTCACACACACACACACACACACACACACACACACACACACACACACACAAACACAGTGTATCTTTTTCTTCTGAAAGATACAGTATATATATATATATACAGACCCTGTAAAAAGTCTGGAGTGTTTTAGGGTGTTTGAGAAACAAGTGAATGTTCCTTCTGTTTCTATACAACAAACTCATAAATGTAACAATATGAAGATTCACTTTAAACCAACAAATCTATAGATGTCCAGACCTTTTCATTGAAAAACATTAGCATGAAGAACAGTGTTACACATTTAGCATCCAGACAGGTCTATCATCAAACATTCAGCTGAAATATTTTGCGGTGTCTTTTGTAAAACGCTCTAAAGATGTTCTTCACTAGTTGGATATTTTCTTCTTCATCTCAGAGGAGTTCAGTAGGATTTAGGTGCGGTGACTGAGCAGGTGGTTCCATGATAAATATCACTCCAGACAGCTCATCATCTTGTTGTATGCTGAAGTTGGCTCCAATAAGTCGCAGTCCAGACAGAACTGCATGGTGCTGAAGTATGAAATGGAAGACATGTTGGTTCACTTTCACTTTCTGGAACCTTCCCTGCTCCAAAACAACCCCAAGCCATTAAAAAGAAATCTGTTGGAAGGCCTTCACATTCAGCACATGTGGGCTTTTTTAGTGTAAACAACATTGTAACCCATCAGATTGTGACTTCTAGCAGGTGTAATAATGTTTATTCATGTGGACAGTTACACTTTTTTATGATCTGTTTATAGTGTAATAATACACATTTTCTTTCCTGTTGAATTTACACAAAAACACACTTCATTTCAAATCCTTATCAAAACCCTAATGTACAGAAACACAGGAACCCCGAGGTGATGTGATGAGGTGGATATCCATGCTTCTGCTGGAGATGATGTGTGTGTGTGTGTGTGTGTGTGTGTGTGTGTGTGATGAGGTGTATATCGGTGCTTATGTTAGAGATGATGTGTGTGTGTGTGTGTGTGTGTGTGATGAGGTGTATATCGGTGCTTATGTTAGAGATGATGTGTGTGTGTGTGTGTGTGTGTGTGTGTGTGTGTGTGTGTGTGTGTGATGAGGTGTATATCGGTGCTTATGTTAGAGATGATGTGTGTGTGTGTGTGTGTGTGTGTGTGTGTGTGTGTGTGTGATGAGGTGTATATCGGTGCTTATGTTAGAGATGATGTGTGTGTGTGTGTGTGTGTGTGTGTGTGTGTGTGTGTGTGTGTGTGTGTGTGTGTGTGTGTGATGGTGCAGTTGTGGCTCCAGTGAAAAGAGACGTGTTGAATTGTGATCATTGTGTTTGTTGTGTTAGTGATGTTTATTCTCTCTGGATGAGATCCTGTGTGTGATGCAGCTCTGATCTTCTGCACTTCTCTATAAAGCTGATGATTTCTGTAGATGTGGAGTTATAATGATGGGATTAAGAGGTGGATTGATTGAGGTAGAACATCACTGAAGGTCTGGGTGAAATACATGACTTGGTACTGTATATATTTAACACTCATAAATATACATATGTTCTTGCACAGCATTTCCTTCAGATGTATTGGCACCCTCGATCCCTTGTGATACTCAGTGTGTGGAGAATAACTTCATGGCGTAGTGTATCGTGCATCGTGAAGGTGAAAGAGGTGTGTATGGAAAAACAAACCATCTTAACATGTGTGGGTGAGAGAGGAAGAAGAAATTCATTTATACTACACACTGTTTCCTCAAAAACATCATTAAAATCATGTGACCTGAGACAGAGAGAGAGAGAGAGAGAGAGAGAGTTTTGGTGTAATGTTGGTGTTTTTTTACCTCAGTCTGGATGTCGTTATGTTTTTACACTTGATTCTCTGTGTGTGTGTGTGTGTGTGTGTGTGTGTGTGTGTGTGTGTGTGTGTGTGTGTGTGTGTGTGTGTGTGTGTGTGTGTGTTTTCTGAAACATGAATAAGGGCAAAAAATTTCCAGAACATTCTTGTGCCTTGAAAAGAGCTCCTGTCTCCCTGAATCTGTCTGTTCATCAACTCTCTGTGTTTGTGAAAACACACACACACACACACACACACACACACACACACACACACACACTTTCACAATAATGATAAGCATCTGCTCCTTTCAATATCAGGTCTTCTGTCTGTTTTGATGTTGAGATTTGTGTGTGTGTGTGTGTGTGTGTGTGTGTGTGTGTGTGTGTGTGTGTGTGTGTCTGTGTGTGTGTGTGAGTGTGTAGTATGTCCTGGCACTACTGTGCCTGTGGAAAGGGTGATATAAGGTCTGAATGACAGGAAAAGAATGGGAGTGTGTGTGTGTGTGTGTGTGTGTGTGTGTGTGTGTGTGTGTGTGTGTGTGTGTAAAGGGGTGGGGGCTTGAGGGATTTATAAAGGCTCATGAGCTTCTCACAAAGTGCAAAAGAGAGAAGACGAGATAAAAGACACAATTTGTACATTTCCAACATCATATAGAGGTAAGTGAACTTCACACACACACACACACACACACACACACACACACACACACACACACACACACACACTGTACAGCATTAAAGTGTTTTCATCTGCTAGCACTGATTAATTTAACGTGTGTGTGTGTGTGTATGTGTGTGTGTGTGTGTGTGTGTGTGTGTGTGTGTGGTCTAAATGATGAGTTCCAATCCACTTAAACCCTAACCTCTTAATCCATATCCCCTAATCCTTAGTCCCTTAATCGGAGGTGGTAGGTGGTAGGAGGTGGTAGCTCAGTGGTTAAGGCATTGGGCTTTGGATCAGAAGATCACAGGTTCAAATCCCACCACCACCAAGCTGCCACTGCTGGGCCCTTGAGCAAAGCCCTAAAACCCTCCCCTGCTCAGTTGTAAGTCGCTCTGGATAAGGGCGTCTGCCAAATGCCGCAAATGTAAATGTAAATGTAATCCTTAACCCCTAATCGTAGTCTCCTAATCCCTAACCCTTAGTCCCTTAATCTCTAACTCCTTATCCCCAAGCCTTTCTCTATGCTTAATTGTTGATCTCTCCTCACCCGTACCCTCAGCAGCACTGCCTGTCATTACTCCTAATCTTAATATATGAACTGGTCCTAATTTGAATCCTTGCTAATGGCCCCAAGCAGCAGCAGCTTGCTGATGTGGGGATTTAAACTCATGCTCTTCTCATGTCTAATCTCATCAAGCTTCCTTTATCTCATCATGTAATCTAAGCAAACACATGATTCCCTTCTGTCTGGGAATTTCTTCTATCACCTCCTATCTAATCTCATCAAACTCTCACATATCCTCATGTCTAATCTCAGTAATCTCTCCTTCCTGGTCCATTTTTAGAATTCAGTTTTTTACTTTACCTGAAATTCACACACACTGATCTTCTGTTCTTTAACCATCTGTACTTCTCTGTTTCTCTAAACAAAGAAATTACACTTCTGCCTTAAACATGGTGTTTATATACAGTATTTATATTTGTATTTTTTACCTGCTAATTCTAAAAGCGAATAATTGCCCAATCTAAAACACACACACAGCTGCATTTACACCGTGTCCCCCGGGAATGTTACTCCACTTTTTCTTTT